>NC_091994.1:50307377-50393010 GCF_044704955.1 Pristiophorus japonicus | reverse complement strand
CTCCCCCCCACTCTCTCTCCCCTCCCCTCCTCTCCCCCCCTCCCCCCTCTCTCTCTCCCTCCCCTCCCCCCCACTCTCTCTCCCCTCCCCCTCCCCCCCACTCTCTCTCCCCTCCCCCTCCCCCCCACTCTCTCTCCCCTCCCCCTCCCCCCCACTCTCTCTCCCCTCCCCCTCCCCCCCACTCTCTCTCCCCTCCCCCTCCCCCCCACTCTCTCTCCCCTCCCCCTCCCCCCCACTCTCTCTCCCCTCCCCCTCCCCCCCACTCTCTCTCCCCTCCCCCTCCCCCCCACTCTCTCTCCCCTCCCCCTCCCCCCACTCTCTCTCCCCTCCCCCTCCCCCCCACTCTCTCTCCCCTCCCCTCCCCCCCACTCTCTCTCCCCTCCCCCTCCCCCCCACTCTCTCTCCCTCCCCCTCCCCCCCACTCTCTCTCCCCTCCCCCTCCCCCCACCTCTCTCCCCTCCCCTCCCCCCACTCTCTCTCCCCTCCCCCCTCCCCCCCACTCTCTCTCCCCTCCCCCTCCCCCCCACTCTCTCTCCCCTCCCCCTCCCCCCCACTCTCTCTCCCCTCCCCCTCCCCCCCACTCTCTCTCCCCTCCCCCTCCCCCCCACTCTCTCTCCCCTCCCCCTCCCCTCCCCTCCTCTCCCCTCCCCCTCCCCCCCACTCTCTCCCCTCCCTCCCCCTCTCCCCTCCCCTCCCCCACTCTCTCTCCCCTCCCCCTCCCCTCCCCTCCCCACTCTCTCCCCTCCCCCTCCCCTCCCCTCCCCACTCTCTCCCCTCCCCCTCCCCCTCCCCTCCCCACTCTCTCCCCTCCCCCCCCTCCCCTCCCCCCCCCACTCTCTCCCCTCCCCCTCCCCTCCCCCCCCCACTCTCTCTCCCCTCCCCCTCCCCTCCCCTCCTCTCCCCTCCCCCTCCCCTCCCCACTCTCTCTCCCCTCCCCCTCCCCCCCACTCCTCTCCCCTCCCTCCCCCTCCCCTCCCCTCTCTCTCCCCTCCCCTCCCCTCCCCCCCCCACTCTCTCCCCTCCCCTCCCCCTCCCCCCCCACTCTCTCCCCTCCCCTCCCACTCTCTCCCCCTCTCTCATGTTGGGGAAGTCCAGAACCAAGGGACACAGTCTCAGGATAAGGAGTAAGCCATTTAGGACTGAGATGAGGAGAAACATCTTCACTCGGAGTTGTTAACCTGTGGAATTCCCTACCTCAGAGAGTTGTTGATGCCAGTTCATTGGATATATTCGAGAGAGTTAGATATGGCCCTTACAGCTAAAGGGATCAAGGGGTATGGAGAGAAAGCAGGAAAGGGAAACTGAGGTGAACGATCAGCCATGATCATATTGAATGGTGGTGCAGGCTCGAAGGGCCGAATGGCCTACTCCTGCACCTATTTTCTATGTTTCTTTCTAGAAATCTTCCATTTATTGCTATCATTGCTAATATTTATATTTTTTTATTCAAATCAGCAATACTATCTAGTCTTGGCCAACAACCAATGCAGGCCACAGAAAGTAAACATAATCATGGTCAACGCGAATCCTTTTCTGTACAGCATACATACCCAAAATATGATTATAAATATCACATTGCCTGTAACTCTTCATCTCCTCCATATTTGTATTTGTTCTGGATAGTTTTATCGTTGAGCCAGTCAAAAAACCTTCAATCCTTGTTCAATAAATCATATTTTGTTTCCATGTCATTAGGTGCATTCCATGCTTTGTGATAGCCATTGTGTTAACTTCAGTACATATTCCATATTTTTATGGCAAATGTACTTGAATCAGAAATGCAGGGAGCACATGAGTTGGGAATATTTGGCTGAGGAAAATGATGTTATGAACACAATTTGTCACAAGATAATTACAGATGAGTAGGGCCATTTGGCCCATTCTAACCCATTCATTCCGAGAGATCATAATGTTTTCCACTGTAGGATCCATTTTGTTCTTAAATGATTACTCTATCTGGAAGTTTATTCCACACATTGTGTAAAGATGAATTTCCTGATATCAGTCCTAAAATTACCTTTTACTAGTTTAAATCTGGGCCCCCTAGTTCTACTCCCACACTTGAATTTAAAGTAATATCCCAGGTTAACTCTTTCTATTCCCTTAACAATTTGCCTATCTCTTTAAGGCCATCTTTTCGATGCCTCTTTTCCAGACTGCAAAGCACACATTTTTCTAGTCTTTCCTCGTAACTCCAACCCCTGACACTGGGGACTTGCCTCAAGGATCTTCTCTGCACTGCCTTCAATGCTTGAAAGAATCTCTTGTTTCTTGGTAACCAGAACTGGATGCCGTGTTGAAGGTGCAGTCTGACAGAGCACTGTTGGGATTGATCACTATGCCAGGCCTTCTACACTCCCCTGCCCACCCCACTTTGAAATAGTTTTTCTACTGAGTACTCTGCAATATAGAAACATAGAAAATAGGTGTAGGAGTAGGCCATTCGGCCCTTCTAGGCTGCATCGCCATTCAATGAGTTCATGGCTGAACATGCAACTTCAGTACCCCATTCCTGCTTTCTCACCATACCCCTGATTCCCCTAGTAGTAAGGACTTCATCTAACTCCTTTTTGAATATATTCAGTGAACTGGCCTCAACAACTTTCTGTGGTAGAGAATTCCACAGGTTCACCACTCTCTGGGTGAAGAAATTCCTCCTCATCTCGGTCCTAAATGGCTCACGGTCCTTAGACTGTGTCCCCTGGTTCTGGACTTCCCCAACATTGGGAACATTCTTCCTGCATCTAACCTGTCTAACCCCATCAGAATGTTAAACGTTTCTATGAGGTTCCCCTCTCATTCTTCTGAACTCCAGTGAATACAAGCCCAGTTGATCCAGTCTTTCTTGATAGGTCAGTCCCGCCATCCCGTGAATCAGTCTGGTGAACCTTCGCTGCACTCCCTCAATAGCAAGAATGTCCTTCCTCAGGTTAGGAGACCAAAACTGTACACAATACTCCAGGTGTGGCCTCACCAAGGCCCTGTACAACTGTAGCAACACCTCCCTGCCCCTGTACTCAAATCCCCTCGTTATGAAGGCCAACATGCCATTTGCTTTCTTAACCGCCTGCTGTACCTGCATGCCAACCTTCAATGACTGATGTACCATGACACCCAGGTCTCTTTGCACCTCCCCTTTTCCTAATCTGTCACCATTCAGATAATAGTCTGTTTCTCTGTTTTTACCACCAAAGTGGATAACCTCACATTTATCCACATTATACTTCATCTGCCATGCATTTGCCCACTCACCTAACCTATCCAAGTCACTCTGCAGCCTCATAGCATCCTCCTCGCAGCTCACACTGCCACCCAACTTAGTGTCATCCGCAAATTTGGAGATACTACATTTAATCCCCTCGTCTAAATCATTAATGTACAGTGTAAACAGCTGGGGCCCCAGCACAGAACCTTGCGGTACCCCACTAGTCATTGCCTGCCATTCTGAAAAGTCCCCATTTACTCCTCCTTGCTTCCTGTCTGATAACCAGTTCTCAATCCATGTCAGCACACTACCCCCAATCCCATATGTTGAGTATCTGTCTGTCTATACATGCAACTTCTACCCTACAATCTGTGTTGTCTAGGATCCATTCCTTCCTTGCCTTCCCCCCCCGCCCCCCACCACCTCATCCCAACATATCTACTTTAAATGATTTTTCAGTGCTTCCTCAATTTTTTTTTTGCAGGTTTGTTTATCCCTACTTGGTTTAAATACAACCTTCCCTCCTATGCCAGTCCTTTTTTAATTGTGGATGAATTCCCAGTTACTTATCAAGGTAGTGTTGTCATTCACACTGCCAGATACTAATTTACCCCTCCGCCGTTCCTGTAAATATACTTGAGAGCATTACTTTGCATCCTCTATCTTTTGAGTTTTTGCTTTTAAGGCCCCCATATCATTTCTCTCTGTCACTTACCCCTCTGTGGACTACTACCACTGGATCTCTACTTGCCCCCTTCAGTATCCCTTCCAAACTTTCTTCACTTTTATGGTACCAGTAAAAGTGACCATGAAGCTGTCGGATTGTTGTTAAAAACCCAACTGGCTCCCTAATGTCCTTTTTAGGGAAAGGAAGCTGCCTATATGTGACTCCATTCCCACACCAACGTGGTTGACCCTTAACTGTCCTCTGAGGTGGCCTAGCAAGCCACTCAGTTGTATTAAAAACTGCTACAATGTAGTGGTTCGAGGCGGCCCACCACCAGCTTCTCGAGGGCAACTAGGGATGGTCAATAAGAGCTTGCTGTGCTAGCAATGCCCGCACTTCGAGAATGAATAGTTTTTTTAAGTCTGTAGTGCTCTAGATCCAGTAACTAGCTTGCTATCATGTAGCTATTGTCCTCAGGACTTGTATGGCTATCCTGATCTAAGAATCACCTATGACTACAATCTCTCTGACCTGCAAACTGTGTCTTTGTCTAGGCTGTCCTCTCTCTTTTTCAAACAACCTTTTTCTTCTAGGACCTTATTACCATCTGCAGTGTTGGACTGTGCCTGGCCTCTGTTTGCTAACATTTCAAGTTAACTTTGCAGGGTTTCCTAAATTCCTTGCTTCTTTTACCAACCAGTAAGCCATCCAGTATCCCCATTTTCATTGCTTCTTTCAGCAAATGTCCTGACACCAGTCTCCTGGTTGTACGAGTCTCCAGCTCCAATCCCTGAATGTCTATTCTGGAGATCTGATGTCTGCTTGGCCGTATCACTTACCTGGGATGACTCGCTTTCTGAATATCTCACTATCCTTTTGCCGTCCTTTTTTTCCTTCTGTCTTGTCCCTGCAAGTTCATGTATCTTGCTCTCTCAATGTCATTACTCTTTCTTTAGGCTTACTATTTAATGGATAGTTTTCACATCTCTTCACTCATGTATTGTGTCTGCCATTCTTAATTGTGAACATCCACAGCAAACACTCCTCGTGGTTCTCATCTTAGTTACACTCCTCGGCTGCTTCACTTTTTCATTCTATTTCTCATTTCCCCTTTTTAAAAATTTGTAATAGGGTTGTGGAAATCTATGAGGGGGCTTGACAAGGTGGCTGCAGAGATGTTTCCACTGATGGGGAAGACTAGAACTAGAGGACATGACCTTAGAATAAAGGGCCGCCCATTTAAAACTGAGATGAGGAGAAATTTCTTCTGAGGGTTGTTAATCTGTGGAATTCGCTGCCTCAGAGCTGTGGAAGCTGGGACATTGTCTATTTCTGTCTTAAATTTATTCAGTTTCTTAAACGATAATTAGATAAGGGGTTATGGGGTGCGTGCGGGGAAGTGGAGCTGAGTCCATGATCAGATCAGCCATGATCTTATTAAATGGCGGAGCAGGCTCGAGGGGCTGTATGGCCTACTCCTGCTCCTATTTCTTATGTTATGTTCTTTTTGAATGTTATTTATTACTTTTAACTGTCCTCTTTCCCCTTGAATTTACTTCTCATAAATTGATTGTACCTATGCTTCCCTTGTTCTTCACTTACTTTTATTACCTTTGTAATATTTTTAGTTCTCTCACTCACTTAGCTTTTTACCTGCTGTTACATAATGCATTGTGCCATTCCCAAGGCTTTGAAGCATTTACCTTCCTACTTATTGCAGGTGTTTTTTTTTCTTCCCTGCTGCTGGTGTGGAGTCTTACCTCTTGCCTTAAGCCTTGATATAAAGTTTCACAATCTTGGACACCCCTCCACCTCAGTGTATTAGGTTTAGTCATTTCAGATTGCGGGAGCTCGCTGAGGTCCCAACCACGCTGATGAGCAGAAGTAGTTATATTGCTGGTTGTGGGAGCTTGCTGTGCGCAAAATGGCTGCCGCATTTCCTACATTACAACAGTGACTACACTCCAAAATGTATTTAATTGGCTGTAAAGTGCATTGAGACATCCGATGGTCATGAAAAACGCTATATACACCACCTTTTCAGGCAGAGCGCTCCGGATCCCGACAACTGAGTGTAGATTATTTTTACACAGGGTTGCTAGGATGTGGAATGTTCTACTGGAAACAGAATCGATACTAGCTTTTAAAAGAGAAGTGCAAACATGGCAACAGTCAATGTTTCACAAGGAAAATCGTCCTTTCAATGTGAGGATATACACATCAGGAAAGGATGAACAGGCTGTGTCTCTTTTTTTTTCTCTCAGAAAAAGAAGGCTGAGGGGTGACCTCATAGGGGTCTTTAAAATTATGAAAAGTTTTGACAGAGAGAATGTTTCCACTTGTGGGGTAAAGTATAACTAGAGGCCATCAATATAAGATAGTCACCAAGAAATCCAATAGGGAATTCAGTAGAAACTTCTTTACCCAAACAGCGGTGAGAATGTGGAACTCGCTACCACAGGGAGTGGTTGAAGTGAATAGAATAAATGCATTTAAGGGGAGGCTGGACAAGCATATGAGGTAGAAGGGAATAGAGGTTTATTGTGATAGATTTAGATGAGGAAAGACTGGAGGAGGCTTGTGTGGAGCATAAACGCCAGCATGGACTGGTTGGGCTGAATTGCCTTTTCCGCGCTGTATATCCTGTGTACTATGTCGGAGGGGTTTCAAATGGAATGGTGTCTTGAGGCTCAAGTGGTGTTTGTTTGGACCAATGAATATTTTGCATGAGGATGTACCTCTTGATTCACCCCTTTGTAGAATTTATGTTTTTCAAAAAGCAGAAGGCTGCTGGGCTAGATCATTGCTACTATGAATAGAGATTAACGGTGAAAGTGTCCAACTCAAAAGCATGAGAGTTGAAATGAGACGGGCGAGATTTGCTTTATTGACAATGAAAATTCATCAAATTCTTCAATAATTTTAATAACCAATGCCTCCATATCACAAGATACAGAAAAAAAAAAGTGGCTTTTAATTTGAGGAAAATACAAATATTCGATGTCTGCTTTACTTCCCACTTAAATTTCTTTTAAGAAATTGTAGCCTTTGAGGGGGTGGGCGAGAGGGAAGGAGTTGAAAGTGAAGGTAAGTATAGAGCATAGAAGTGATGGGTAAGCAAGAATGTAAGTCCATGATAAACAGTTTTGAAACTTAATTCTCCATCTCATTTAAAGGACAATTTTCCTTTGAGGAAACAGCGAATTGAAAAGCTATAATGCTGATTGACCAACCTTTTAATGCCAGTGTGACCTGTCTGCAGTTATGTTACACCAGTCTCGAGTACTCGATCACTGAATCAGGCCAGATATAGCACAGGTTATGTATAGATAAAGCTTCTGATATTTTGGCATAACCATGTGCCTTAATCCCCATTTCAGATAAGCAGTCTCCTGATGTGACATTTCCAGCCATCTTCATTGACTCTCTGGTTGAGATTGTCAATTTCAAATTGCATTTTGTGGCCTGAACATGATCCTTTAGGAGCTCAGCTGAACCTGCCCAAGGTAACTTCAGCCAGCCAGCAGAGTTCATCATAAACACTGAGCAACAGTGTGTAACTCTTCCTTTCTGACTCTAAAAACATCGCTGTTTCCAACCGTACTATGCCACGACACAGATCCAGATATACTGTTGTGACTGAGGAGAGGTCATCGCCAATTTTGGCAGACCAAAGCGAGGCTACAGTGAGGTAATAATCTGAAGTGCAGTGTGATTTACTGTGCAGTATTTGCTCTCCTCCAGCCCCTGTGCTGTCTTTTAATTTAAAAATAAAAAAACTACAATTAGTCTTTGGGCTTCAGAAGGAAAAAACAAACCAGATTCCCACTCCTAAATCATTATCCAATGAGTCTTGATGGAAACTGCCTTGTGTGTGGATGTCTCGGTGAGGACCAGATATGACTTGGCAGTGATGCCCCTCTCGGTCCGTAACCTGCCAACATTGACTGCTGTGAGGAACCAGAAGTTGGCATTGGCCTATGGAACAATATCTCAGCATTTTCAGAAGAGGAGAAAAAAGCATTCAGGAACATTGTCTCAAAACCTAGATTTGGAGGATTATAGTCAGCATGCAATGAATAGGGTAGCTGTGCCCATCCTCGGTTGTGAATATACTAAGTGCTTGGAGGTATATTTTTGGATTTAAATTCAGTCAGGTCACGGATTCGCAGTGCAAAGGCTAGGACTAACGTGGTACTGTTGCTAGGAGAGCTGCTGGAGAGGGTGCTCGACAGGACCGACCTGTCATTTGGAAATCCCTGCCTTGCATGCCAGAGACTCGTTCACAAAATGTTCCAATATTGCAGAGTGACTGCATCAGAGAGATCACGTCTACCACCCTTTGTATGTTGACCATTTGTTCAGCAGTCTTTCTTTCAGGAGTGAGTTTCCCGTTAGAATTGTCTGAAGAGCTAACTAACTCACTCTCCATGGCTGACTTCGGCCTGGCTCAAATGACCTCATCTAATTGCTATTTTGCAACCCAGATTATAGAGGCATTTCTTGACCCTCTGTTAGCAAATGAGAGCTTGTCTCTGGCACTCAAGTGTAGAGAGAGAGGGCAATTTTGTTCAGTAACCATTGAGAGAGAGTATTAGGACAAAAGTAAGAAAGAAAGACTTGCATTTATATAGCGCCTTTCATGACCTTGGGATGTCCCAAAGCGCTTTACAGCCAATGGCGTACTGTTGAAATGTAGCCACTGTTGTAATGTAGGAAACATGGCTGCCAATAGTGCAGTGTAATAGTGATCAGAGAGTCTGTTTTACTGATGTTGATTTGAGGGATAAATATTGTCCAGGACACCGGGGATAACTCCACTGCTCTTGTTCGAAATAATGCCATAGGATCTTTTACCTGAGACAGCAGACAAGGCCTCGGTTTAACGCCTTATCCAAAAGACGGCACCTCCAACAGTGCAGCACTCCCTCAGTACTGCATTGGGGTGTCAGCCTAGATTTTTGTGCTCAAGAGGATAAGTAGCAGCAAGGATCTGGTGTACTTCGATTGGCAGAAGGCATCAAGAACAGCAAATGATGCTCTATCCCTGAGTTAGTTGTGAATGGTAGCATAGTGGTAATGTTACTGGACTAGTAAATCCAGTGACCTGGACTAATGATCCAGAGACACGAGTTCAAATCTCCATGGCTCCTGTGGAATTTAAATTCACTTAATAAAATCTGGAATAAAAAGCTCGTATCAGTAATAGTGACCATGAAACTACCAGATTGTCATAAAAACGCACCTGGTTCACCTAATATCCTTTTTTAGGGAAGGAAATCTGCCGTCCTTACCCGGTCTGGCCTATATGTGACTCTTAACTGCCCTCTGTAATGGCCTAGCAAGCCACTCCAGTGCAATTGGGGATGGGCAATAAATGCTGGTCTTGCCAGTGATGTCCACATCCTGTGAATGAATTTAAAAAATAAGTTGATCACAGCAAGAACTTGCAGATAGCTTCAGTATCTGTACTTAAGGGAGGGCTCTGTGTCTTGACTTCTGCCCATTGACTCTTGCTGGAACATGGCCAAGTGTAGACTGAAGCAGACCCTATTGTGATGTTGCCCTTCTCCCCCCTCAGTTGAATAGCCTGCCTCCCCTTGCAGTGTATGCTCAGCGGAAGAAGTGCCATTAGAACGAGATACTGGAGGTCTGCTAGCGTCTGGGGAACCCCACCTTTCAGAGAGAGTCCGTGTCTTCAGCAGTCCAGGGGCGAACATTAGGAGGGCAGGCAGGATGCAGTAAGACAATGTTGCATCAGTTTTGGACCCGAGACCAGTTAGATGGGCACCATTAAGGAGACATTCAAATCTTTTATCTAGAAACTAAGGATGGACAATAAATGTGCCTTTGCTAATGTTGCCCACATCCTGAGAAAATAATTAAAATACAGATGACTAATATCTCATTTCTAATTAGTTTATCATTCCGCCTGCAAAGGAAAAGCTAGTTTCAAATGGTATAGCTTTTGATTAAGAGCAGCTATTAATCATTTTGAATAATTGTTCCCAGCCTCTCCCGACTACACGATGATGTCACTGTTAGAGGACAGTATTTGGGTTATCCAAGAGCTTGGTATCTATTTTCCTTTTAGCGATGGACAGGCATTAGCACAGAAAATGCTCCATTTTAATCGCAGTTTGAGCTTGTTTTTATGGCACCTCGACCCCCAATTTTTTTTTTTAAAAAGCAAGTGCCACATGTTGACAGCGGTTTCCTTGTGTGACATCAGCTGTTGGTTCTCTGTAAACAGAACGTGTTGGCTTTGGAACTTGATGCTGTGTAGACAAAATGAATTGCAACTGGGTGCTACTTACTGAAGGAGTGTTCTGTGTGTGCAAGAGAAGTTCAAGTTTTTAAAAGAAAATTAAAAGTTGGGCACAAAATTAAGGTGATGAGCACTTGTGTTCAATTTTTTTTGAGGCAGGAAGGTTTCCATTCAAGAGGGAATTGGATTGATATTTGGGGAGGTTGTATTTGAGGCGTATGAGGTAGTAGAGCAGCTTTTCATCCTGTATAGTACACACTCGCATCCCTCTACAATCTCTTGCCGCTCTTTCGCCCCAACCCCTCTGCTCCTGCTGTACCTGCCCACGCTCCAATCACAGACCTGGACCTTGATGACGTCACTCTTCGCTGCCGTCTCCCTCCTGCACCAGCTCGCGCATCTCCCTGAAACATAGAAACATAGAAACATAGAAAATAGGTGCAGGAGTAGGCCATTCGGCCCTTCTAGCCTGCACCGCCATTCAATGAGTTCATGGCTGAACATTCAATTTCAGTACCCCATTCCTGCTTTCTCGCCATACCCCTTGATCCCCCTAGCAGTAAGGACCTCATCTAACTCCTTTTTGAATATATTTAGTGAATTGGCCTCAACAACTTTCTGTGGTAGAGAATTCCACAGGTTCACCACTCTCTGGGTGAAGAAGTTCCTCCGCATCTCGGTCCTAAATGGCTTACCCCTTATCCTTAGACTGTGACCCCTGGTTCTGGACTTCCCCAACATTGGGAACATTCTTCCTGCATCTAACCTGTCTAACCCCGTCAGAATTTTATATGTTTCTATGAGGTCCCCTCTCATTCTTCTGAACTCCAGTGAATACAAGCCCAGTTGATCCAGTCTTTCTTGATAGGTCAGTCCCGCCATCCCGGGAATCAGTCTGGTGAACCTTCGCTGCACTCCCTCAATAGCAAGAATGTCCTTCCTCAGGTTAGGAGACCAAAACTGTACACAATACTCCAGGTGTGGCCTCACCAATGCCCTGTACAACTGTAGCAACACCTCCCTGCCCCTGTACTCAAATCCCCTTGCTATGAAGGCCAACATGCCATTTGCTTTCTTAACCGCCTGCTGCACCTGCATGCCAACCTTCAATGACTGATGTACCATGACACCCAGGTCTCTTTGCACCTCCCCTTTTCCTAATCTGTCACCATTCAGATAATAGTCTGAAGTAGTGTGCCTTCATGCTGCTCGGGACCCGGGAGAGGCATGAGTTTGGGGCCAGAAGAAGTGAGGGCACAGGGGCAGCACGGGCCAGCCCACGCTGCGATATGTGTGCGCACTAGGCCCGTGCAGCAGATCAGGTCTCCAGTCATCTTGGGAATCCTTACCACTGGACCAAGACCTAGCTCTGTCAAGCCCATGTGGTGGCTGGTGTGCAACGGCCACCCCACGTTTTAAAAAATAAAAAATAAAAAAATCCACGCACAGGCATCTTCCACCCTTCAAGATTTAGTTTGGGACCTGGAATTTTAGGTCCTTCATTGAAACACCTGTGAACTCATCCTTTTTTGGCGTGGAAGCAAGTCATCCTCGTTTCGAGGGACTGCCTATGATGAGTACACACTGCAGTCACGGTGCACCGGTAGTGGACAGGGTGGTTTTATTTAAGATGGTGGATGCGGTGCCGATCAAGTGGACTGCTTTGTCCTGGATGGTGTCGAGCTTTTTGAATGTTGCTATGCTCGTCCACGGAATTGATGAGTATTCCATCAGATACATCACTTTGAGGGTTTTTAAATAACCTGTGCTGAGTTTGGTAGTCTGGTTGACCCCAAGCAGAGACTTGGCCCGGAAGGTCACTCTCATCTGCACCAGATTATGCATTTGGCTCTAATTGGTTGTCCACTTCAAGCTGAGATGGAGTGAGACAGATATACCTCACTCCCACCATTTGTAAGGAGCTCCATATCTTAAGTATTGTTTTGTTAAAATAACTGCCACCCCCAGTACTTGCCAGCTGCATGCTGGATGCATTTTACAGGAATCTTGTACTTTTTTGCATAATTGTTATACTCCAAATTACTGTGGTACCATACCAAGTTAATGAGTAGGCTAAATACTCAGAGCCTTGATTTCAAAATGGCAGTCATGGTGATTTTAAGGAGGCAACAGATCAGAAAAATTCTTCCCCACCCCCTCCCTTTTCCAAAATAACAGATTATTCAGGCAGGATCTTGACATCAAAGATCTGCACTTACATTTATATTTAAAAATAAGTAACTTCTTTAACACCACTCTCTCATTATATGTCTCCCACTAGTAATGATTTACCAAATGACCATCCCTATCAGAATTTTTTTTTCTCTCCTTCAAGACCATCTTTCTGAATTTTTCTGAATTAAACTTTCAGGAGCCTATCTCATTTTTCCTGGACATTCTGCAGCATTCTGGTCTGAATGTTGACTTTAACAACCAAACTGCAGCTGTTTTCCCCCCCACCCACCCCGACCCCCATTCACCCCTCCCCATCCCCCTGACACTTCTTCCAGTTTGACCTTTTTTCGCGTCGTTTTCTCATGCCCTTTTACTCCCTTATTTAGTTATTTACTCCCTTACTTAGCTATTCAATGTCTTTTTGGTCTTTCAATGCTTTTTCATTGCCTCTCTGAAATCTTTGTGTATCATCTATCCCTTTCTAGCTTTAGCAAAACCTGTTTTGAAGCTATTAAATCCATTAACTGCCTCTCTGACAAGAGAGCGCACTCCTGATACTTTGACTTCTGCCTGTTTTTCTCTTTCTCCCACCTCCTGTTTTGTTCCATTTTATAAAGATACTTGTTATCTTCCTGTTCTGATGAAGGGTCTACACCCAAAACTGCCTGTCTTTTTTCTCGTGTGAATAGAATTGCTTGTTTACACTCTCAGCTGGGCCCACCATTGACTGAGCAGGGCTGGCCTACAGCGTTAGTCTCTCAGCCTGGGCTTGATTTGGGCTCTGGTCCCATAGGTAAAGGCACTTGTATATGAGTCGCTTTGCCAGCCTGAGCCTGGCCCTGTCCCCCTTGGCATTAGATCAGCTTGTTTTTAAATAAGACACTAAGCAACTCATCGTTCTCGAGAGGTAAACTATTTTTCCTATTTAGCCTGTTTACACCACTCGCGTGCTAACTCTGCAGTTCTCTCGCATAAAGCATTGTGTAAATCTAGCTGCCACATAGAAGGTGGTGGGTGCTTCTTGGTAGGCAACATGGCAAGCAAGAATCTAATCGAGACTGTAGAAGGCCCAAGAGTTTACTGACCGAACACAGCCCGAGTGTTTATGGATGTCCTCCTGAAATCCTAATTGGATTGTTCTTATAAATTTCCTGAGAAGGTTCAGTAGATATTGGGCAATTAAATTCTCTTCTCATTTTTCTGTTCTAGTTGTCATTTTTAAGATATTATGTAATTGGATTTGGAGCAACTACCTCATTAGAATCATAGAATGTTTACAGCACAGAAGGCGGTCATTCGGCCCATTGAGCTCGTGTCTGCTCTCTGCAAGAGCACTTCAGCTCGTCTCTTTCCCTGTAGCCCTGCAATTTTTTTCCTTCAGGTACTTTTCCAATTCCCTTTTGAAAGCCACGATTGAGTCTATCTCCACCACCCTTTCAGGCAGGGCTTTCCAGATAATCACTTGCTGCGTTTTAAAAAAAAAAGTTTTTCTTCCTTACGTCGCCTTTGGTTCTTTTGCCAATCAACTTCAATCTGTGACCTCTGAGGTAAAGTTCATAAAGCACTGATCATAGTAACAGTGATAAACCAGAGAGACATGGTTGTGATGCAGAGACCGTGACTGCAGTTGAGAGAAGGTGGTTCCTTTTATTATGTCTGCTATCTGGGAGTGAGAAATGCTGGAAGACTGTATTCAGATTTGGAATGAGATTTCAAGTCTTGGATAGACTTGGGCTTTATTTGAGAAGTGTTGAGTGTAAAAGAGGAATGTGAGTATCTTCAAAGCAAATTTAGGAGTTCCATTTGAAATCCGTGATAGTAAGACCAGGAATGGGTATCGTTTTTTCATTGTCCCATTGAAAGAATGGTGGAGATCCAGCTTTATTAATTCTATGGTTGCTGAGGAATGTAAACTAAAATTATTGGCAAAATACTGGTAGGCTGCATTATATATGAGCACTTGGAGCTGTTTCTTAGCGATGTGATAAGGTGCTTGTATAAATGTAAGTAATTCTAAACTTGTTGACTGGAGGAGAATGTTGCTGATTGAGGAGTACAGGGTCAGAAGGGAGATGCTTGCACAGTAATGAACTGTCAGAGATCTCAGCATGGAAGCTGGCCATTTAGAACATAAGAAACATAAGAAATAGGAGATGGAGTAAGCCATTTTGGCCCCTCGAGCCTGCTCCACTGTTTAATCTGATCATGGACTCAGCTCCACTTCCCTGCCCGCTCCCCATAACCCTTTATTCCCTTGTCGCTCAAAAATCTGTCTATCTCCGCCTTAAATATATTCAATGACCCAGCCTCCACATCTCTCTGGGCAGAGAATTCCACAGATTTACAACCCTCAGAGAATAAATTCCTCCTCATCTCAGTTTTAAATGGGTGACCCCTTATTCTGAGACTATGTCCCCTAGTTTTAGTTTCCCCTATGAGTGGAAATATCCTCTCTGCATCCACGTTGTCGAGCCCCCTCATTATCTTATGTTTCAATAAGATCGCCCCTCATTCTTCTGAACTCCAATGAGTATAGGCCCAACCTACTCAACCTATCTTCATAAGTCAACCCCCTCATCTCCAAAATCAACCTAGTGAACCTTTTCTGAACAGCCTCCAATGCAAGTATATCCTTCCTTGAATACGGAGACCAAAACTGTATGCAATACTCTTGGGTGTGGCCTCACCAATACTCTGTACAGTTGTAGCAGGACCTCTCTGCTTTTATACTCCATCCCCCTTGCAATAAAGGCCAACATTCCATTTGCCTTCCTGATCACTTGCGGTACCTGCATAGTAACTTTTTGTGTTTCATGCACAAGGACCCCCAGGTCCCTTTGTACGGCAGCACTTTGACATTTTTCTCCATTTTAAATTATAATTTTGCTTTTCTATTTTTTTTCTGCCAAAGTGGATAAGCTCACATTTCTCCACATTATACTCCATCTGCCAAATTTTTGCCCAATCACTTAGCCTGTATATCCCTTTGCAGATTTTTTTGTGTCCTCCTCACAATTTGCTTTCCCACCCATCTTTGTATCATCAGCAAACTTGGCTACATTACACTCGCCCCCCCCTTCATCCAAGTCATTAATATAGATTGTAAATAGTTGAGGCCCCAGCACCGATCCCTGTAGTACCCCACTAGTTACTATTTGCCAACCGGAAAATGACCCATTTATCCCAACTCTCTGTTGTGTTAGTTAGCCAATCCTCTATCCATGCTAATATATTACCTCCAACCCCGTGGACTTTTATCTTGTGCAATAACCTTTTATGTGGCACCTTATTGAATGCGTTCTGGAAATCCAAATACATCACATCCACTGGTTTACCCTTATCCATCCTGCTTGTTACATCCTCAAACAACTCCAGCTAATTTGTCAAACATGATTTCTCTTTCATAAAGCCATGCTGACTCTGCTTGATTGAATCATGCTTTTCCAAATGTCCCACTACTACTTCCTTAATAGTGTAATCCATCATATTCCCAACGACAGGCTAACAGGACTATAGTTTCCTGCTTTTTGTCTGACTGTTTTTAAATAGGGGCATTACATTTGCTGGGCCCGCCCCAGAATCCAGGGAATTTTGGTAGATTACAACCAATGCATCATCTCATCATAGGCAGTCCCTCGGAATCGAGGAAGACTTGCTTCCACTCTTGAAATGAGTCCTTAGGTGGCTGAACAGTCTAATACAAGAGCCACCGTCCTTGTCGCAGGTGGGACAGACAGTCGTTGAGGGAGGGGTGGGTGGGACTGGTTTGCTGCATGTTCTTTCCGCTGCCTGCGCTTGATTTCTGCATGCTCTCGGCGCTCAGCGCCCTCCTGGATGCACTTCCTCCACTTAGGGCGGTGTTAGGCCAGGGACTCCCAGGTGTTGGTGGGGATGTTGCACTTTATCAGGGAGGCTTTGAGGGTGTCCTTGTAACATTTTCTCTGTCCACCTTTGGCTCGTTTGCTGTGAAGGAGTTCCGAGTAGAGTGCTTACTTTAGGAGTCTCGTGTCTGGCATGCGAACAGTGTGGCCTGCCCAGCGGAGCTGATCAAGTGTGGTCAGTGCTTCAATGCTGGGGATGTTGGCCTGGTCGAGGAAGCTAATTTTGGTGCGTCTGTCCTCCTAGGGGATTTGTAGGATCTTGCGGAGATATCGTTGGTGGTATTTCTCCAGTGACTTGAGGTGTCTACTGTACATGGTCCATGTCTCTGAGCCATACAGGAGGGCGGGTATTACTATAGCCCTGTAGACCATGAGCTTGCATCCACTATCTCTGCAGCCATTTCTTTTAAGGTCCTAGGATGTAAGCCATCAGGTCTGGGGACTTGTCTGCCTTTAGTCCCATTATTTTACCGAGTACTACTACTTTAGTGATTGCATTAAGTTCCTCCATCCTAATAGCTCCTTGATTATCCACTATTGGGATGTTTTTAGTGTTTCCTACTGTGAAGACCGATACAAAATATTTGCTCAACGTCTCTACCGTTTCCCTGTTCTCCATTATTAATTCCCTAATCTCATCCTCTAAGGGACTTATTTTTTATGTACCTGTAGAAACTCTTACTATCTGTTTTTATATTTCGTGCTAGTTTACTTTCATAGTCTATCTTCCCTTTCTTAATCATTTTTTTAGTTGGTCTTTGCTGGCTTTTAAAAGTTTCCCAATCCTCTGGCCTCCCACTAGTCTTGGCCACATTGTATGCCCTTGTTTTTAATTTGATACCATCCCTTATTTCCAAGTTCGCCACGGATGGTTATCCCTTCTCTTACAGCCTTTCCTTCTCATTGGGATATATTTTTGTTGCGAGTTATGAAATATCTCAAATGTCTGCTACTGCTCATCAACCATCCCATACTTTAATCTATTTTCCCAGTCCACTTTAGCCAACTCTGCCTTCATACCTTTTGTAGTCTCCTTTATTTAAGCTTAGGACACTGGTTTGAGATCCAACTTTCTCACCCACCAACTGAATTTGAAATTCAGCCATGTTATGGTCACTCATTCCAAGAGGATCTTTTACTAGGAGATCATTTATTAATCCTGTTTCATTACACACTACCTGATCTAAAATAGTCTGCTCCCTGGTTGGTTTTGCAACGTACTGTTCAAGGAAACTATCCCGGATACACACTATGAACTCTTCCTCAAGGCTACCCTGGCCAATTTGTTTTGTCCAATCAATATGAAGGTTAAAATCGGCCATTATTATTGCCGTTCCTTTTTTTTTTTACAAGCCTCCATTATTTCTTGATTTTTACTCCATCCAACAGTAATTACTGTTAGGGGGCCTATGGACTACACCCACCAGCGAATTTCCCTTTATTATTCCTTATCGCCACCCAAACAGGGCCAATATCATTTCTCACTAACACATTGATCTCATCCTTAACAGTGCTACCCCCACCTCCTTTTCCTTTCTGCCTGCCCTATGGGCTGGATTTTTGGCTTCTGTTTTCGCTGCTAAAATGGAGACGGGGGGGGGTGGGGGGGGTGGGGAAATTATTGGCCAATTAGCATTACCAATTAATTACCTAACTTTCGTAATTTCGCAACGTTGAACTATTTTTGCGGCACAAAAACGCGATCCACGCCAACTTTAGTGCGGGGCCGGGAGCGCTCCGAGAGGCCTTGGGAGGGGAAAGAAGCATTGCCAACACCCTTGCCTCACATCACTGCAAAAAAAAACGTTAACTTTTTCTCAGTTTATCCAAGTCACTGCCGCCGGCAGGGTTGCTAGGTTTTATTTGGTGGTCACTGCGGAGCATGTTTCACGACATACAGGTTGGGTGATTCTCGAAACTTGCAGCGGTATGATCAAAATGCGACGAAAAGTAGATCGCAAAGGACCCAAAAATCCAGCCCAAAGCCTCTATTTATGAAACCAGGATGCTGTATGCTTTTTTTAAATTGCTTTCTCAACCTGTCCTGCCACTTTCAATGATTTGTGCACATATACCACCAGGCTTCTCTGTTCATGCACCCCCTTTAGACACCAAGCTCATGGTCTACAGTGCAGTGGTGATACCAACCCTCCTATATGGCTGAGACGTAGACTACGTACAGCAAGCACCTCAAAACACTGGAGAAGTACCACCAACGCTGCCTCCGCAAGGTCCTGCAAATCCATTGGCAGAATAGGTGCACCGTCAGTGTCCTCGCTCAGGCCAACATCCCCAGCATCGAGCGTGGTCAATGCTTCGATCAACTCCGCTGGATGGGCCACATCGTCCACATGCCTGACATGAGTCGCCCAAAACAAGCGCTCTACTCGGAGCTCCAACACGGCAAGCGAGCCCCAGGAGGGCAGAGGAAACTCTTCAAGGACATCCTCAAAGCCTCCTTGGAAAAAAATGTAACATCCCTACCGACACCTGGGAATCCCTGGCTTAAAACTGCTCAAAGTGGAGGGAAAGCATCCGGAAAGGCACTGAACACCTCCAGTCTCTTCGCCGAGAGCAAGCTGAAGCCAAGCGTCGACAGTGGAAGGAGCGCACGGCAACCCAGGCACCCCACCCACCTGTTCCTCCAACCACCGTCTGCCCCACCTGTGACAGAGATTCTAGGTTCTGCATTGGACTCTTCAGTCACCTGAGAACTCATTTCTAGTGTGGAAGCAAGTCATCCTCGATTCCAAGGGACTGTCTATGATGATAATGAGGAATGTACCCTTTAGTTCATAGTGTTTCGATCTTCCTACCAAAATATATCACTTCACACTTTTCTGCGTTAAATTTCATCTGCCATGTATCTGCCCATTTGACAGTCTGTCTATGTCCACTTGAAGTCTATCACTATCCTCGTGCCTGTTCATTATACTTCCAAGTTTGGTGTCATCTGCAAATTTTGAAATTGTACCCTGTACATCCAAGTCATTAATATACATCAAAAATAGCAGTGGTCTTAGTACTGACCCCTGGGGAGCAACACTGTATACCTTCCTCCAGTCTGAAAAACAACTGTTCACTACTCTGTTTCCTGTTACTTAGCCAATTTCATATCCATGCTGCCACTGTCCCTTTTATTCCATGGGCTTCAACTTTTCTGGCAAGCCTATTATGTGGCACTTTATCAAATGCCTTTTGGAAGTCCATGTACACCGCGTCAACCACATTGCCCTAATCAACCCCCCTCTGTTACACTAACTTGATCGAGTTTTTTGATGAGGTAATATATATAGCGACGCCTGTGGGACTGCAGCCACTGCTGCTTATAATAAAGGGAACAGGTCACCTGACTGGTGACTTCTGGAAGGTTCTGCCATCTTAAGGGCTGTGTTTTTCTGTGAGTACCTGAAGATATCACAGTTAGTTAAACATGATTTGCCTTTAACAAATCCATGCTGGCTTTTCTTAATTAATCCAACTGATGATTTTGTCCCTGATTATCGTTTCTGAAAGATTCCCCACTATCGAGGTTAAAATGACTTGCCTACTGTTGCTGAATTTATCCATGCACCTTTTTTTGAACAAGGGCATAACATTTGCAATTCTCCAGTCCTCTGGCACCACTCCTGTATCGAAGGAGGATTGAAAGATTATGGCCAGTGCCTCAGCGATTTCCACCTTGACTTCCCTCAGCATCTTTAGGATATATCCCATCCGGTCCTGATGACTTATCTGCTTCAAGTACAGCCAGCCTTTTGCGTACCTCCTCTATCAATTTTTATCCCATCCAGTATCTCCTATCTCCTCTTTCACTGTCTATGGCAGCATCTTTCTTGCTGAAGACCAATGCAAAGTACTCATTTAGTACCTCAGCCATGCCCTTTGCCTCCATGTTTAGGTCTCATTTTTGGTCCCTAATTGGCCCTACCCCTCCTCTTACTACTTGTTTACAGTGTATGTGCCTATAGAAGATTTTTGAATTCTCTTTTATGTTAGCTGCCAATCTATTCTCATACTCTCTCCTTGACCCTTTTATTTTCTTTTTCACTTCCCCTCTGAACTTACTATATTCAGCCTGATTCTCACTTGTATTCTCAACCTGACATCTGTCATACACATTCTTTTTCTGCTTCATCTTGCTCTCTATCTCTTTCGTCATCCAGGGAGCTCTGACTTTAGTTCCCCTACCTTTTCCCCCTTGTGGGAATGTACTTCGACTGTACCTGAACTATTTCCTCTTTAATCGAACAATGGGCTGCCTTTACAGTTTTGTCTGCCAATCTTTGATTCCACTTTATCCGACCAGATCCGTTCTCATCGCACTGAAATTGGCCTTCCTCCAATTAAATATTTTTACTCTAGATTGTTCCCTGTCCTTTTCCATAGCTAATCTAAATCTTAATATACTGTGATCACTGTTCCCTAAATGTTCCCCTACTGACACTTGCTCCACTTGACCTACCTCATCCCCCAGAACCAGATCCAGCAATGCCTCCTTCCTCGTTGGACCAGAAACATACTGATCAAAAACGTTCTCCTGAACGCACTTCAGAAATTCTTCCCCCTCTGCCCCTTTACGCTATTACTATCCCAGTCTATATTAAGATAGTTAAAGACCCCCATTATCACAGTCTATATTAGGATAGTTGAAGTCTCCCATTTCTCTGCAAATTTGCTCCTCTATATCCTTCCCACTAGTTGGTGGCCTGTAGAATACACCTAGTAGTGTAATTGCACATCTCTTATTTTTTGATTCTAACCAAATAGATCCTCCAGGACATCCTCTCTCCAGCATTGTAACATTTTCCTTAACCAATACTGCCACCGAACCTCCTTTCTTTCTTTCCCTATCTTTTCTGAACACCTTGCATCCAGGAATATTTAATACCTGGCTCAAAAAGGGGCAGGATTGGGTATCACCACATCATATTCCCATGTGACTATTTGCGCTTTGTACATTTACACACACTCAATGTAAATTTCTCTTAGACCTTCTTGTATTCTCTTAGTCTGTCCCCACCTAATACCTTACTATTTCTTACTCTAGTGCTATCTGTCTCTCCCAGTCCTTTGTGCACTTTGTTTCTTCCTTCTAATGGTACATCCTGGTGCCCATCCCCCTACCAAATTCGCTTAAACCCTCCCCAACAGCACTAGCAAACCCTCCCCACCTCCAGTGAGGATATTGGTCCTGGCTCTGTTGAGATGCAACCTGTCCTGTCTGACTTGTGCAGATCCAACTTCCCCCAGAACTGGTCCCAATGTCCCAGGAATCTAAAGCCCTCCCTCATGCACCATCTCTCCAGCCACGCATTCATCTGCTCTGTCCTCCTCTTCCTATATTCACTAGGTCGTGGCACTGGGAGTAATCTGGAGATTACTACCTTTTTTTTTGAGGTCCTGCTTTTTAATTTTTTTTTTCTAGCTCCCTAAAATCTGCCTGCAGGACCTCGTCCTTCATTCTACCTATGTCATTGATATCAATATGGACCACAATCTCTGGCTGTTCACCCTCTCCCATCAGAAATAGAATGATTTGAGATATATTTAATATTTCAGATTCTACAGTTACAAACTGACAGTCTAGATTTTGTCAAGAAAATGTGTTGTAACCCAATGACATTGTGGCATCTGTGGTCGCAGCGATATCTTGGCACTGAGGACAGTGAAGCTTCTCCCACTTGGCTGCTGCAAGTTTGCAATACATGGGCTTTATTTCATTTTACATCAACCAGGCAGCCATTCTTCTCTTGCCACCATTCTATGCACTGCCTCACCCTTATTTTGCCCCCTACTCCATCATGTTAGAACTGGGCAAAAAGTGGCAATTGTTCACTGTGAAATATATTTTTTAAACCTCTTGCTTCTTGTTACCACTTTGAAACTGACTAATCAGTTGGGATAAACTGAGTTTGTCCCTCACTGCTCCTACCCATGGCACACAAGAACATAGGAAATGGGAGCAGGAGTAGGCCATTTGGCCCTTTGAGCCTGCTCTGCCATTCAGTAAAATTAAGGCTAATCTACCTCAACTCCACCTTCTCGTGCTATCCTCATAATCCCTTAATTCCCTTAATATCCAAAAATCTATCAACCTCTGTCTTGAATGTACTCAACGACTGGAATTCTCTACACCAGAGGGTTGTGTGTTCAAAGATTCTCAACCCTTTGAATGAAGACTATGCTCCTCATCTCATTCCTAAATGATGACCCCTAGTTCCAACACCCTAACCAGGGAAAGCATCTACCCTGTCAAGCCCTACAAGAATTTTATATGATTCAATGAGATCACCTCTCATTCTTCTAAATTCTAGGGATTATAGGCCTAGTCTCTTCAATCTCACCTCCTAGGACAACCTACCATTGCAGGAATCGGTCTGGTGAACCTTCATTGCCCTCCTTCTCAAGCAACTATTTCTTCCTTGGGTAAGGAGACCAAATCTGTATGCAGTACTCCAGGTGTGATCCCACCAAGGCCCTATTTAATTGCAGTAAGACTTATTTACTCTTGTACTCCAATCCCTTTGTAATAAAGGCCAACATACCATTTGCTTTCCTACTTGGATGCTGTACCTGCATGTTAACTTGCAAGTGATTTGTGTACAAGGACACCCAGGTCCATCTGAATACCAACATTTCCCTATCATTGTTTACACTTCCATTACAACACAGACCTCTGAGCTAAACACTTTGCGTCTCTACATCGCATCAAGCCAACAGGACCCATTGGTAAATAGTCAAAGATTGCAGTTTGTCCTAGGCCCGTGGTGAGCTGGACTGTGATATTATCCTGCAGGACCAGGATAAAAAAATTATTTTCATCGGGTAGATCTTCATTTGTACATTGATTTCCCCGATACAAGACAATGTACTTAAACTGGAAATTCCTCTGGACAGAGATGAAATTGCTTTATAAAGATGTTTGTTGTGCTGAAACAATGAAAGAAGGAAGACCTTGTATTTGTACAGCACTTTATGATTGTCTTTTAGAAATGTCTCGGGCATCTAGCATGCAATTAATTAATTTGAAATGCAGTGGTTAAGTAGGTAAAATGTGACATCCATTTTGTGCACAGCAAGGTCTTGCAAATCACTGACCTGAATGAACAGTTAATTTGTTTGTTTCAGGGAAGAATGTTGGTCAGGACACGGGTGGAGGGCTCTCTGCTCTTCTTCAAAAGGTCATTATCATCTCTGTTCATCAGAGATACTGCTGTGCTTGAGTAGACAGTGGTTTGTTATTCACCCATCTCCCGTTATCACAGCTGATACCAAGTCCACAACCATGAACATCTTGGGCGGTCACCATTCAGCAGAAGCTTAACTGGACCAGCTATATCAACACCATGACTACAAGTGTCGCACAGCATGCAGAATATGCGCTACAAGTGTCTTAGCTCCTGACCCCTCAGCCTTTCAACCATCTACAAGGTTCAAATCATGATGTGCTGAATACTCACCTGGATGTACCCTTTGTATCACCGATGCATTGTAACTCCCATCTGTAGGATACACTCCAGCAACTCTGAGCTTACTTCGATAGTCCCTCCCTCTCCACAACCTCTACCACCAAAAAGGACAAGAGCAGCTACTCTGAGACACGTGTCTAAGTTCCCCTCCGAGTCACACACTGTATCCTTACTTGGGCATATATTGCTGTTCCTTCATCGTCTTTGAGTCAGCAGCTTGGAATCTCCTGTCTGGTACCATTGCGAGAGCACCACATGGACTGCAGATGTCCTCCGGCAGAAGACCCACCAGCACCACCTTGGTATTGAGGGATAAAGAAAGAAAGACTTGGATTTATATAGCGCCTTTTACAACCACTGGACGTCACAAAGCGCTTTACAGCCAATGAAGTATTTTTTGGAGTGTAGTCACTGTTATGATGTGAGAAATGCGGCAGCCAACTTGCGCACAGCAAGCTCCCACAAACCGCAATGTAATAATGACCCGATAATCTGTTTTAATTTGGATGGACAATAAATGTGGCCTTGCCACCATTGCCAACATCCCGAGAACAATTTTTTTTCATAAAAGCTAATGAAGATATTGCAAGACTCATAAATTGTCAATATAATCCAGTGCCTGACACTGTTTATCCTCTAACATGGCGTTAAATGGATTATACAAATAACCAGATGCCACAGTCTTGCAACTGAGATGTTTGATCGGGAGCCTTATAATGTTGGGTTTACAGGTTTATAATCAGCAATAACGTTGGAACTGGGAGTTTTGCAATGCGGGTGGAGTATAACCAAGATGGTGTCACAAGTGATAGACTTTGTAATGAGGATGGAATGCATGTCGGATTAAACGCCTCCTGTTGGGTATGTGAGTTTTTGCAAATCTAAACCATATAATAAGTCTGGGATGTACATCAGAGGTAGTGTTGGAATGGGGAGCCTTCTAATGAGGGTAGGTGGATCTCTGACTGTAAATCCCAACCACCAAAAGTATAAAAATCAAGAAACCGTGTGAACAGCGGGTAGATCGAATCCGTCTGACCTTCTGCCTGTCAATGTAATTGAAATTTTTCTGAATGGGGTGGATCTTGTCCATATTGTCAGCCAGTTGCCTCCATCTGAATCAATCCTATTCTTCTGTTCAACTCCTTTTATTATCTGTTTGTTGCAAGCTGATTTACTGAAATATTTAACCAATCAAAAGGCTCATCAAAGGAACAATTTGTAGAACAAAAGAAAATGTCTCATTAGTTTTTTGTAAAAGGAAACCATTGTCTTTTCTTGACTGCAACCATCCGTTTGATCTGTTGTGAATTTGGTATGTTGTACTGTGACAACACTGTTGGCAGCCCAGGATCTTTCCTGGGGCAAATTGAAATTTGTGTAAATATGCTTAAATGCTTTGAATGTATTCGAATACTTGGAATTGAATACAATTACTGGCCGTGTAGAAATTCCTGTATTTTGCGGGGATTGGAGAACAAGAACTGATGTTCTATCAACAATTTATAGTGATTTTAAAATTGAGACGAGCGCATGGTGTGTGGCATGCAGGATACTTGCAGCCGACCAACATATTTAACCAAACTATGTGGAAGAGATACTTGTGTGTTGTACATCAGTCATCCGTATCCAATCTAGCCCCCTCACCTCCTCCACTTTTGAAGATGTTGACTCCTCAATGGGGTACAATTCCTTGAGCACTGCTGGTACATTTAATACAAAATAACGTACATAAGAACATAAAAATAGGAACAGGAGTAGGCCATACGGCCCCTTGACCCTGTCCGCCATTCAATACGATCTTGGCTGATCTGATCATGGACTCGGCTCCACTTCCCCGCCCGCTCCCATAACTCCTTATCCCCCTATCTTTTAAGAAACTGTCCATTTCTGTCTTAAATGTATGCAATGTCTCAGCTTCCACAGCTCTTTGAGGCAGCGAATTCCACAGATTTACAATCCTCAAGAAATTTTTCCTCATCTCAGTTTTAAATGGACGGCCCCTTATTCTAAGGTCATGCCCTCTAGTTCTAGTCTCCATAGTGGAAACATCCTCTCTGCATCCACCTTGTCAAGCCCCCTCATAATCTTATACATTTCGATAAGATCACCTCTCCAATCTTCTGAATTCCAATGAGTAGAGGCCAAACCTACTCCACCTTTCCTCATAAGTCAACCCCCTCATCCCTGGAATCAACCCAGTGAACCTTCTCTGAACTGCCTCCAAAGCAAGTATATCCTTTCGTAAATATAGAAACCAAAACTGCACGCAGTATTCCAGGTGTGGCCTCACCAGTACCTTGTATAGCTGTAGCAAGACTTCCCTGCTTTTATATTCCATCCCCTTTACAATAAAGGCTAAGATACCATTGGCCTTCCTGATCACTTGCTGTACCTGCATACCATCCTTTTGTGTTTCATGCACAAGTACCCCCAGGTCCCGCTGTACTGCGGCACTTTGCAATCTTTCTCCGTTTAAATAATATCTTGCTCTGATTTTTTTTTCTGCCAAAGTGCATGACCTCTCACTTTCCAACATTATACTCCACCTGCCAAATTCTGCCCACTCACTTAGCCTGTCTATGTCCTTTTGCAGATTTTTTGTGTCCTCTTCACACATTGCTTTTCCTCCCATCTTTGTATTGTCAGTAAACTTGGCTGCGTTACACTCAGTCCCTTCTTCCAAGTCGTTAATATAGATTGTAAATAGTTGGGGTCCCAGCACTGATCCCTGCGGCACCCCACTAGTTACTGGTTGCCAACCAGAGAATGAACCATTTATCCTGACTGTTTTCTGTTCATTAGCCAATCCTCGATCCATACTAATATATTACCCCCAACCCTGTGAACTTTTATCTTGTGCAGTAACCTTTTATGTGGCACCTTGTCAAATGTCTTCTGGAAGTTCAAATACACCACATCCACTGGAGTTGGTTTTCCCTACCCCCTCTCTGCCGATTACACCTCCTCAGAGATCTGTGTCCTTACTGGCTCTGGCGTTGAAGTCGCCAAGGAGGATCAGCTTGTCGTCCGTAGTGACTCGGGAGAGGGAATGTTCGAGACTGGAATAAAGTTCCTCCTTGGTCTCTTCTGTTGCGTCGAGTGTTGGGGCGTACGCGCTGATGACTGGCACACTGGTTCTGGGCTCGGATGAGTCAGTTATGAGACATTAGCTAATCCCGCAGGGGGAGTCTCGAGACGGCCCATCAGCTCATTCTTGATGGCGAAGCCAACTCCATGAAGGTGGCATTCTGCTTCTGGTTTGCCTTTCCAGAAGAATGTGTAACCACCATCTTGTTCTTTGAGCTGGCCTTCCCCTGCCCACCGGGTCTCACTTAGGACGGTGATGTTGACGTCGAAGTGTCTGAGCTCCCGGGCAACATTGGCTGTGCGGCGTTCCGATCTGTTGCTATTGGGGTTGTCCATGAGGGTCCTGATGTTCTAGGTCCCGAACTTCATTTGGAAGGGTGGAAGATGCTTTTGAGTGAGTTCTTTTAACCCATATGGCTGAGATGTGGACTATATGCTGGAGAAATACCACCAACACTGCCTCCGCAAGATCCTACAAATCCACTGGAAGGATAGACGCATCAACGTCCGTGATCTAGCTCAGATCAACAACCCCAGCATCGAAGCACTGACCACACTCGACCAGCTCCGTTGGGCGAGCCACATCGTCCACATGCCCAACTCCCTAAGTAAGCGCTCTACTTGGAACGCTTACACAGTAAGTGAACCCCAGGTGGGCAGAGGAAACGTTTCAAGGACATCCTCAAAGCCTCCTTGATAAAGTGCAACACCCCCACTGGCACCTGGGAATCCCTGGCCCAAGATCGCCCAAAGTGGAGGAAGTGCATCCGGGAGGGCGCTGAGCACCTCGAGTTTTGTCGCCGAGAGCATGCAGAAATCAAGCACAGACAGCAGAAGGAGCGTGCGGCAAACCAGGCTCCCCACCCACCCTTTCCTTCAACCACTGTCTGTCCCATCTGTGACAGAGACTGTAATTCCCATATTGGACAGTTCAGTCACCTGAGAACTCACTTTTTTTTTAAAGAGTGGAAGCAAGTCTTTCTCGATTCCAAGGGACTGCCAATGATGATGAATACCAAATAGCTGCTATTCAGTCTTCCAGAGCAGGGACATCTGGTCCCCTGGCCAACATTCAATCTTCAACCAAAATAGATTAACTGAATATGCAAATTGGCAGCTATGTTTGCTTCGAAAACAGAGACTACACTACACTTCAAAAAGTAATTAATTGGCTGTGAAGTGCTTTGGGATATTCTGAGGACATGAAATATGTTGTTCCATCAGTGGTCGTGCCTTCAGTCATCTAGGCCCTACGTTTTGGAAGTCACTCCCTAAACGTCTCCACATGTCTACCTCTCCTCCTTAAAGACCCTTCTTAAAACCTACCTCTTTGGCCACCTGTCCTAATAGAAAGAAAGACTTTCATTTTATATAGCGCCTTTCACAACCAGCGGACATCTCAAAGCGTTTTACTGCCAATTAAGTACTTTTGGAGTATAGTCACTGTTGTAATGTGGGAAACGCGGCAGCCAACTTGCGCACAGCAAGCTCCCAAAACAGCAATGTGATAATGACCAGATAATCTGTATTTATGTTGATTTGAGGGATAAATATTGACCAGGACACCGGGGATAACTCCCTTGCTCTTCGAAATAGTGCCATGGGATCTTTTACGTTCACCTGAGGGGGCAGACGGGGCCTCTGTTTAACCTTTCATCCGAAAGACTTTGGTTCAGTGTCAATATTTTGTCTGATTACTCTCCTTGGGATGTTTTTACTACTTTAAAGGCGCTATACAAATGTTCAACTCGTTGGTTAAACTCACTGGGTCATCGAGGGAAGCCTGAAGTGCACCAGTCTTAAACTAAAGGATGATATTTAAAGTTTTTTTTAATCAAAGTATTCAAGCTGCCTCGCTGTTTCCCTACTTTTCTCAATGCTATGCACTCTTGTTGTTTGCATTGGCATCAAATGGTTTTTAATGTGGGTTTAGGGGTTCACCTGATTTTGCCCCTTGAGTTCGTGCTTTTCCACTTCTTTTGTTTTTTGATCAAACTTTACGTGTACTGTTGCGTGAATCCGGCACAGAAATGTTGGCATGGAACAGTCGACTTGTACTTTTAGTTTGGCTCCTCTGCCTGCCCAGGAACCCATCCAAATAGGCAACGTTGCATTGAAGAAAACCATGTTGTCGGCAAGGACACACTGCTCCGGAAGCAAATACCTATGATTGAAGCTGTCTTATTACCAGGACTCTTTTTTTTTTATTCAATGGTGTCAGCTGTGGCTTGGTTAAAGCTCTCGTCTCTGAGCCAGAAGTCAGTGAGTTAGATCCCACTCCAGGAACTTGAACATGTAATCGAAGCTGGCCCTTCAGTGGAGTACTGAAGGAGTGCTGCACTGTCTTGCGGATGAGACTTTAAACTAAATTCCCCTCTGCTCTCTCAGTTGGACATTAAAGATCGCTTGGCTCTATTTCAAAGAAGAGCAAAGAGTTCTCTTTGCTTTCCTGGCCAATATTTAACACTCAACCAACATTACTAAAGCAGATTGTCCGGTCATTTAGTTCATTGCTGTTGGAGTACACCAATTCGCTGCCACTTTTCCTACATTACAGCAGTGACTACTTATCAAAAATACTTCATTGGTTGTAAAGCATTTTGGGATGATCAGAGGCTATGAAAGGTGCTATATAAATGCGAATTCTTTCTTTATCACCACCACCTCCTCCTCCCCCATGCCTGGTAGATGAAGCTTGTGCGCCAAATTGTACACTTACCGGATGCTGTGGATTGCTCTGAAACTTGGGAGTGCCACTGTGCACATCCAGTGTGCTGTCGGCATTTACTGCCTTTTTATACCTCCTTTTTAAAAAAAAAAAAAAAAATTTTAAGTTCCATTTTATTTTCTTTCTGCCCATTCCCGCCATCCTGAAGGTATTGACCACTTGTTTGGGTACTTGTTGTCCTATGGGTACTGGTCACCCTCCAACATTTTGTCCAAGTGGCCATTCGTTCCTGCTGAGTCTTGACAGTAAAGGTTGTGTGTGCACAGTTGGACACATTGCATCTCGGCCTATAATCTGTTCTTATCCCATGTCCACATGTCTGCACGTTCCAACACAGAGAGAGAGAGAGATTTAGTGCTACTACTCCCACCCAGGCTTTTTGGAAAAGACCAGGGATCAATCCTGGGGCCTTCGTCGTCCGTATGGCTCAGCTATTCCCTGTTTGTACCAACAGTGCTGATTTAAAAGCACCATGAACCTAGTCCCTCCTCCTTTGCTTTGTTACAAAAAGTTTATAGTCTGTGACACAGTACAATCTGATCCTGTTAAACACACAACTAGTTTGCCAAGCACATTTGTGTCTCGAATTGGGGCCTTTTCCAAAAATACAAATTGAGGCTTTAACCAAATAAATGTCCAAGATTGGGATCCGAAGCCCAATTAAATAATGAATGGCGAGGAATTCAAACAAAGTAAATAACGCCTTTGCCAAGATGTAATTGGAATTAAACCAGAGATTAGAATATTTTGAATCAGGATTTTCATACGTAACTGCTCTGCTTGAGAGCACCTCCTGGCGAGTCATGATGTAAAGCAATTCATTGAGTAAATGCAAATAATGTGATCTAAGCAAGTCCCAGTATTGGATCCCTGGTCTATTTTGAGTTACCAGATCTCACCCATGGCATTAATTGGCCTCCGTGCTCAAAGTCACAAAGGATAAAATATCAGCCAAAGTACTTGCTCCTGACTGGTATCCAATTCCTCCTCGTGCAAAGACTGTTTATGGACCTCTGTGAGCAGAGTTGAATGTGATTCCTGCACCCTTTTCTCCATGGTTGAATAGTTTCCAGCATTTACTGTTCGTAAGGACATAAGAAATATGAGCAGGAGTCAGCCATTTCGCCCCTCGAGCCTGCTCCACCATTCAATAAGATCATGGCTGATCTGATCTTAGCTTCCACTCCACTTCCCTTCCCGCTCCCCATAATCGCTGACGTCCCTATCGTTCAAAAATCTGTATCTCCACCTTCAATATACTCCAGCCTCCACAGCTCTCCAAAAATTCACAACTCTGAGAAGAAATTCCTCCTCGACTCCTTATTCTGAAACGATCCTCCCTAGTTCGAGATTCCCCCATGAGGGGAAACATCCTCTCTGCATCTACCCTGTCAAGCTTCAGGCTTATATGAAGAAATACTAGCTCCCAGGACCATCCCCGGCATTAGTCGGTGCCATCAGGACAGAAGGTGGAGGGGATATCCACAGGAGAGAAAAAGCAGAGACCAAACCTGTTCTTTCTCTCCTGCTCTGGCTCTCGCTCTCTCCAAGTTCTTCTCTGATTAGCTTGTCCTGGTCAATGGGAGTGAAAGGAAAGCTATTTGCTTCATTGGAATTCTAGACAATGGATAAAGGACTTTGGTCCATTGGAATTTTGTATATGGCTGCTATTGGGTTATTAATTTTAACATGATTAAAGGATTCGATGCAGTAGTTAGGCAGAAACTATTTCTTCTGGTGGAAGAGTGCAGAACAAGAAACCATAATGTTAAAATTAAAGCTAGGTTATTAAGGGTTGATGTCAGGAAGCACTTCTTCGGACAAAGGGTAGAGATTGATAGATTTTTGTTCAGCAAGAGTATTAAGGGTTACGGAAGCAAAGGGGATAGATAGAGTTAAGATACAGAGCAAACAGATATGATCTAATTGAATGGTGGAACAAACTCGTGGGTTGAGGGGGGCCTCCTCCTGTTCCTATATTTTACCATGTCCACCTACCTGATGGTACCTAATCGTACCGCTTGCCCCACTGCTACCAGGCTTGTTCCTGTGCTGTCCAATTTTCCTATATCTAGACTTGATGAGCTGATCTATAGCTCAACGTTGAATAGACTGACGCCATCTTGCTCACTAACACCTATTGGCTGTGACTCCCACAAACCTCTTTGGCGGCCCCATGTTGTGTCACCTAAAGCCGCCCTGCCTGAACTGAGCTTTAAACCTCACACCAGATTGCTTCCTTCCACTTTCTGCTCCTACCTCACCCCAACTGCTATTGGGATATCCTTAGCCATGCCTTCATCTCAAATGTTCTCCTCACAAGCCCCCTTCACTTGCACCCTTTACAAGCTGTAGCTAGCCCAGAAATCTGCCACCTGATTCCTCTCTGGCCCCCTCCATCATTCTACGAGCCATACAGGCCTCCTGTGCCCCTTCGAATCCTAGACTGCAGATGAGGCTTCGATGTCACGGCCTGCTCTCTGACCTGGATCTGAATTACTGCTTGTCCCCTGCTTCACCATCAGGAGCTTGATATGTTAGCCACAATCCCCTGCTCTCTCAAGTTCCCTACTGAAGTTACTTTGTCTAGGCCATTGAAAACCTACTTCTTTTGTTTTTGTTTTAAAACCTCTCTTTTCTTTCCCCCCCCCCCCCCCCCCACAACATCCTTTTTCAAGGTGCTGGGTGATGTCTGTCTCTGAGGAGAGCTACATTAATGGTAAGTTATTGATTTGAGGTGCAGAGAAAATGTTAAGTGAGCTGCTTCAAGTTATAGTGGTAGGAACAAAAAAATAGGAAATGCATTGGAAATATGATCCGAGCTGAGAGGAGTGTGTGTGTGGGGGGTGGGGGGTGGGGGGGTGTGTCACAATATTTTTAGACAGATGCGGTACATTTTATGTGAAACCTTCTTGTAATCCAAGTTCCTTTTTATTCTTTTGCACAGAAATCACCTAAAGCTAGTGCACAGGTACTAAAAAATAATTAGAAAGGCGAATGGAATGTTGGCCTTTATCTCAGAGGGGTGGAAGTTATGTTACTGCTGTTCATTCATTCATTTATTCATCCATTCATTCATAGGCAGTCCCTCGGAATCGAGGAAGACCTGCTTCCACTCTTAAAATGAGTGGCTGAACAGTCCAATACGAGAGCCACAGACTGTCACAGGTGGGACAGATAATCGTTGAGGGAGGGGTGGATGGGACAGATTTGCTGCATGCTCTTTCCGCTGCCTGCGCTTGATTTCTGCATGGTCTCGGTGATGAGACTTTAGGTGCTCACCGCCCTCCCTGATGCACTTCCTCCATTTAGGGCGCTCTTTGGCCAGGGACACCCAGGTGTCAGTGGGGATGTTGCACTTTATTAGGGAAACCTTGAGAGTGTCCTTGTAACGTTTTCTCTGTACAGAGGTCTGGTTAGACCCCATCTGGAGTACTGAGTTCAGTTTTGGGCACTGCACCTCGGGCAGGATATATTGGCCTTGGGGAGGTGTGGCACAGATTCACCAGAATGGTACCAGGACTAAAAAGGTTAAATTATGACCGGTTTCATAGATTAGGCTTGTATTCCCTTGAGTATAGAAGATTAAGGGGTGATCTAATTGAGATGATTAAAGGAGTTGATCGGGTAGGTAGAGGGAAACTATTTGCTCTGGTGCGGGGAGCCCCAAACAAGGGGGCATAACTTAAAATTAGAGCTAGGCTATTCAGGGGTGATGATGGAAAGCAAAACAACAACTTGCATTTATATAGCGCCTTTAATGTAGTGAAACATCCCAAAGTGCTTCACCGGAGCGTTATCAAACAAAATTTGACACCGAGCCACATAAGGGGATATTGGGGCAGTTGACCAAAAGGAGAGGTTCAGAGAGGGAATTCCGGAGCTTAGGGTCTCGACCAGGATGGAAGATGGGAGGCTGGTCATGTCTTCACACACAGGGTACTGGAAATCTGGAACTTTACCCAAAAAGCTGTTGAGGCTGGGGGTCAGTTGAAAATTTCAAAACTGAAATTGATTTTTTGTCAGGCAAGGGTATTGCGTATTCTGGAACCACGACAGAATGGTGGAATTAAGATACAGGTGAGTCATGATCTAATTGAATGGTGGAACAGGCTTGTGGGCTGAATGACCTCCTCCTGTTCATATGTTTGTGTCCACCTACCCTCCTTTTTTCTTATCTCGTCCCTCCTGAAGACACGGCCAGGTGCTGTGGAACTGTGGCATGGGCACCACTGGCCTCCCAAATGGCCATTCTTTGTGTGCGTTGAGTGTCAACTGACTATTCAACTGTAGGGGAGGACATCCGAGCCACGCCTCCTACTTCCGCACACAGCACTTTCCAGTAGGAATCATTAAAGAGCAATGACTCGATAGATGCAAAGGAAGGCCATTCAGCCCATTTTAGCTAATCCATCCAGAAAGACTAGACACCATCCCACTCCCTCCCAAAACATCCAACTGTTTGTGATTCCATATTTTTCTGTCCTCCTCAACCATCAGAGGATTGAAGAATCCATTCCATGTGTTGATTACTCTTGTGTGAAGAATTTGCAGATATCAATCCAAACTTGCTTTTTACTAGTTTAAACCTGTGTCTCCTTATCCTCTTCATAGAATCATAGAATGATACAGCACAGAAAGAGGCTGTTCGGCCCTTTGTGCCTCAGCTGGTTCTTCAAAATAACTATCCAATTAGTCTTACTCCCCTAGTGTTTGCTCCTAGCCTAGCTTTTTGTTTTCCTTTTCAAATATTTATCTGATTTTCTTGTTATTATTGAATTTTCTTCCACAACCCTTTTCGGCAGCGCATTCCAGATCTTCATAACTCGCTCAGTTTAAAAAAAAAAAAAATGTTTTCCTCATGTCGCCTCTGGTTCTTTTGCCAAAAACCTTTAAATCCTCTTGTTACCGACCCTTCTGCCACTGGAAACAGTTTCTCCTTATTTGGTTTGTCAAAACCTCTATCAAATCTGTTCTTAGCCTTCTTTACTCTTAGGAAAACAACCCCAGCTTTTCCAGTCTCTCCTCATAACTGAAGTCCCTCATGGTATTGGGGGTAATGTACTGACGTGAATAGAGAACTGGTTGGCAGAGAGTCGGGATAAACAGGTCCTTTTCAGAATGGCAGGCAGTGACGAGTGGAGTGCCGCAGGGCTCAGTGTTGGGACCCCAGCTGTTTACAATATATATTAATGATTTGGATGATGGAATTGAGTGTAATATCTCCAAGTTTGCAGGTGACACTAAACTGGGTGGCGGTGTGAGCTGTGAGGAGGACGCTAAGGGGCTGCAGGGTGACTTGGACAGGTTAGGCGAGTGGGCAAATACATGGCAGATGCAGTATAATGTGGATAAATGTGAGGTTATCCACTTTGGGGGTAAAAACACGAAGGCAGAATATTATCTGAATGGTGGCAGATTAGGAAAAGGGGAGGTGCAGCGAGACCTGGGTATCATAGTACATCAGTCATTGAAAGTTGGCATGCAGGTACAGCAGTGGTGAAGAAGGCAAATAGTATGTTGGCCTTCATAGCAAGGGGATTTGCGTATAGAAGCAGGGAAGTCTTACTGCAGTTGTACAGGGCTTTGTTGAGGCCCCACTTGGAATATTGTGTTCAGTTTTGGTCTCCTAATCTGAGGAAGGATGTTCTTGCTATTGAGGGAGTGCAGCGAAGGCTCACCAGACTGATTCCTGGGATGGCTGGACTGACATATGAGGAGAGACTGGATCAACTGGGCCTTTATACACTGGAGTTTAGAAGGATGAGCGGGAATCTCATAGAAACATATAATATTCTGACGGGACTGGACAGGTTAGATGCGGGAAGAATGTTTTCAATGTTGGGGAAGTCCAGAACCAGGGGACACAGCCTTAGGATAAGGGGTAAGCCATTTAGGACTGAGATAAGGAGAAACTTCTTCACTCAGAGAGTTGTTAACCTGTGGAATTCCCTGCCGCAGAGAGTTGTTGATGCCAGTTCATTGGATATATTCAAGAGGGAGTTAGATATGGCCCTTATGGCTAAAGGGATCAAGGGATATGGAGAGAAAGCAGGAAAGGGATACTGAAGGAATGATCAGCCATGATCTTATTGAATGGTGGTGCAGGCTCGAGGGGCCGAATGGCCTACTCCTGCACCTATTTTCTATGTTTGTTTCCCTGGTGCCATTCTAATAAATCTCCTCTGCACCCTCTCTCAAAGCCTTGACCATCTTCCTACGTGTGGTGCCCAGAATTGTACACGCTACACCAGCTGGGGCCTAACCAGTGTTTTATAACGGTTTAGCTTGATTTCCTTGCTCTTGTACCCTATGCCTCTTTTTGTAAAATCATTTACCTTTTAAGCAACCTTCTCAACTTGTCGTCCTACCTTCAACGATTTGTGTATGCACACCCCCAGGTCTCTCTGTTCCTCTTACCCCCCCCATCCTCAAAACGCTACCATTTAGTTCACATTGCTGCTCCTCATTCTTTCTACCAAAATGAATCACTTCACACTTCTCTGCATTAAATTTAATCTGCCATGTGTCTGCCATTTCACCAGTCTGCCTATGCCCTCCTGAAATATGTTACTATCCTCCTCACGGTTTACTACATTTCCGAGTTTTGTGTCACCTGTAAACTTTGACCAGGTTATCAATCTATATCAAAAGGAGCAGTATTCCTCATACCGACCCCTAGGAACACCACTGTATATCTCCCTCCAGTCTGGAAAAACAACCCTTCACCACTGCTCTCTGCTTTCAGTCCCTTATCCAATTTCACACTGCCACAGCTTTTTTTAATCCCATGGTCTTTAATTTTGCTAATAGGTCTATTATGTGATACTTTGTCAAATGTCCTTTGACAGTCCAAATGCAGAACATCAACCACACCACCCTCATCCAACCCTCTCTGTTACTTCATCAAAGAACTCAATCTAGTTAGTCAAATACAATTTGCCTTTAACACAACCGTGCTGGTTTTCATTTATTAATCTATATTTTTCTAAATGCCAATTAACTTTTTCCCAGATTAATGTGTCTAACAGTTTCCCCACCACCAACATTAAGTGGAGAGGCCTGTAATTGCCAGGTTTATTCCTCTCTCCTTTTTTGAACCCAGTTAAGTTTGGCTTAGTGTTCCCGATGTACATTTTTTTTTCATATACAATTTTCTATGATTTGTCATTTCCATTCAAGGCCAAAGAACCCAAGTTTCTCTCATCTTTCCTCATAACTCTGAGCTCTAGGGACCGGCTTGTGACCCTTCTCTGCCCTGCCACCAGGCGCCTGACTGTTCCCTTGTACCTCGCTTACAAGAACTGGACACAGTACTCGAGGTGAATTCTGACCAGCGCATTGTACAGTTTGATCATAACTTCCTCTGATTTCTACTTTACTGTTTTGCCTTTTCTAGTTTACAATTCTTTTGTTGATTGCTTTCTAACCATTGCAAACGTTGAGCATAGAGTCTATTAAAACCCTGAGATCTCTTTCAACTTACTCCTTTCCGACATTACAACAGTGACTACACTCCAAAAAAAAGTACTTAATTGGCTGAAAGGCGCTTTGAGACGTCCAGTGGTCGTGAAAGGTGCTAGATGAATCCAAGTCTGTCTTTCTTTCTTTGGCTATGAAGGGAATCGGAAGAGCGAACCTAGCTGCTATTTTCCCTCCTTCCCAACCCAGGAACACTGGGGATGAAGTTTATCTTCAGTGGTACCGCAGAATGGGCAACAGTAAATCAGTAGCAGCTGTACACCCCCCACCATTTTCTTTTCCATTGACTTCCAAAGGGTGTAAAACAGATTGGCGATTCATTATTGCCCATGTTCCCTTACCGACCAAGACCAAACTCTCCCCCACTAAGTTTAATGCAGTGTGAATATAATCCAAGAACCTAATTTGTTCTCTCCATTCAGTTGCTGCTTGTTACCCAATTTATTTTGTAATTTTAGAAGCGCTGTTATTCAAGAAACTGCATTCGGAACAGCCATCTGAATTCATCCCTGTTTAGTGAACAATTTCAAATGGTGACTTTGCAAAATAAAAAGAAAGTCTTGCATTTATATAGAGCCTTTCACAACCTCAGGGTATCCCTTTACATCCAGTGACGTACTTTTTGAAGTGTATTCACTGTTGTAGGAAACGTGCAGCCAACTTGCGCACAGCATGCTCCCACAAACGGCAATGTTATAATGACCTGATAACCTGTTGGTGAACCTGTTGAGGGATAAATATTGGCCAGAACACCAGAGATAATTCCCCTGCTCCTCTTCAAAATAGCACCATGGGATCTTTTACGTGCACCTATGAGGGCAGGCTCAAGAGGGTCTCTGTTTAACATCTCATCCGACAGTGCAGTACCCCCTCAGTACTGAACTGGAATGTCAGCCTAGATTATGCAGCACTAGTAATACATTCTAGTGATTGTTTATCAATAAACTCGAACTATTACCCCTGCAGTCTTAATAGTGTTGCCTCGCACTGTGTCTTGGATTAGAACAGTATTAGGTTGGGTGTGGCGAAGATGGCTTGAATTTTTGGGGGAGAGCAACAGAGCTCAAGGCCGGTACTTTATTATATGAATGTGTGCCAATCACTTTTGAGAATGTCGGGTGTTTTACATGACCAGAGTATTGTGTGGTGCTGATTTGAGGCGATCAGGCATCCATTTTGATCTGACAAGAACTGTGTGTGTGTGTGTGTTAAGTAGGAAACTTGTACAGGAACACTGAAGCTGTTATAAAAGGACTTTCAGGGCATTGTACCACGTTTACATAGGATACAGTGATCTGATGCCCTGAATTGATTGAAACATTTTATTTTACAATTTGAAGATCTAAAAATGCCTTTGGTAAAGTAGCAACTGCAGCACAAATTGCCTGCAGCTGAAAACTTAAGTGTCTTAGTCCTTAAAGCAGGCTGTGCCAGAAAAGTCGCCATTTGTGGTGACGCTTCCCCTTTAAAAGAACGAGGTTGGTCACAAAAAAAGACGGTTGAGCTTTCTTGCACTTTAACCACGGTAATGAGGGAATTGCAGGGAGGGGCTGAGTCAAACTGTGTCACATTGCGTGTACAGCACTGGTAGTTTTTTGGGCACAAGCCACTCCGCTCAGTGACCAGAAAAACGGGTTTGTTTAAGGCCGAACACACAGTGTCTCTTCATCTGATGCCCATGTGAATCTGGTCATGCACTTGGCCACCTTTGTGCTTCAGGTCTTGTTGCTATAGCAATGTTTCTGGGTGATTTGGAGCAGCCCACCAATGAATAAAAACCCCGACAGCCAGCAGCAAGCTAGCGCTTGCCAATTTAACCCATGGCGAAACTTTTCCGTAAAGTCTTTTGAGACCTACACTTCCCCCACCACTTAAAGGGGATTATCCATTTCTTTAAAAAAAACTGGTGGGGAATTACTACAAATTGACAGGATGGGGCTAGATAGCAGTTGTGGTTTTTTTAAAAGAAAAATATTTAAGATTTTAGTGCATGGAATTGCAGTTTTGGTGTCGGATCTGTGGCAGAAAAAGCTTCCTTGTGTTAAAGGCTTGTTTCTGTGTGTTTGGCTGGGAGGAGTCATTGAACCGTGTCAGTGTAAAAGACCTAAATTAACCCCAGTGGAGATACAATCATTAACACGCAAGGTGCTGGCTGGGAGGAGTTACTGAACCTTGTAGTGCGAGGAACCTGAATTGGCACCAGTAAAAGATCGTCCTTTTTTCTTTTGGGTGCCTCAAGAGTGTCATGATGTTTTTAGTTAATGTCAATTTGTGTCTGTTAATTTAGCTTCCTCATACTGTCAGGTACAATTAAACTCCTCCGGCTGGTTCACGACGATGTCTTCATCCATGTTGTTGAAACAGAAATATTACCAAAAGATCAACTGCAAAGATCAGCAGAGAAAGCGAAATGTCAGTCATAAAATGTGAGTAGTTTTTGTTTTTAAACTTTCTTTACTCCCGAGTGTTACATCCTACTCTAACCACGTCAGGTGACCTACTCCAGACTGTTTCGCAGTCTTGCTCTCGAGTCAGCTCGGAGCAGATCTGCACGCTCTGTTGTGGCTTTGCCTTCCTGTTTGCTGCCCTCCGTTTTGAAGGAGCGCTGTACAGCACGGGTTTTCTCTGCCCCAGCGTGCGTCTGAGAACCCGTGAGTGCTGGGTACCTCCTTCCTCCCCAGACAGTCGTGGCATTCTCTGTCATTAAGTTGTCTCAACCGTCCCCAGTTCTCATTATTCCACAATGATGTTTTGTGTACTTGATCATTTCAAAGGCTGATTAAAAAATGGACCTCTTCTAGCTAGCCTTTTCTAAGGAGCTTTGGTCTTGCATGTTTTGAATAGCAGATGGGTAGGCTGTTTTGTAATCAGTGTACAAGAATGCACAAGATCATAGGTTGTGAGTAACCATTAATCTCCTGGGGTGTATTGTGTGTTTCTGCTGGAGATTCCCTTTTATTGGACTTGTGGGCTAAAATATAATTCTGTTCTGGCATAGTAACATGATTGGATCTCAAGGGTAAAGGCTTGACCCCATCCATTTAGGCAAATCCTTTGCTGTGTTGATCTCTTATGGTTGGCTTTTATATAGAAGGTGGAAAAAACCAGCTCCATTTTAAATGGGCAAGTTGTCTTGTAAACTCATTAATCCTGCTTCTACACAGAGCAGGGTACAGTGACCTTACTGGCAGCGTGACAGTGGACTTGGTGAGTGTGAAAGATTTTATCCGCGCTTTTAATTGAAATGTCATTAAATTGTGAAAAGTTACAGCGAGTAACTGATGTGATACTGAGCCAAAAACAACCACACACAACCCCCCCCCCGTCACACAGGACGGTATCGGGACACTACATTTTGGTCTCTGTGTCTGCGAGTTGAGGGGGAGGAGCCAGCTATTCCCTCTCCCGCTTGCTATCCGATGATTGGAAAGTGTGCAGCATTGGGTGAGGATTGGCGTAGATTGGGCTCCTCTCTGATGCCTCCCCCGCAGTTGAATAGTCACCTGAAAGATGAATAATGGTCTGGGATTGAACCGAACCTGAGCATGGGTCACTTCAGTAAAAATGGACTAAAGTTCCTGCTGAGCACAGTAGAGAGGACACTTTTATTGCAGCACAGTCTCCCAACTCTTCTTTCTCCTCCCTCCCTCAGATAATTTAACGCGGCTAAACCAGGAACTTGGGCTGCCAAAAAAAACCCGAAACACGCCCCTTTTCAGAGCAAACACCATGACTGCCACTTAAAGCAAAAGACCCAAATAGAAATTACTACTTAAATATAGAAAGGGCACGGCAGAGGAATAATAATTCCAATTGGTACGTGGGTTAAAAGCGATGTGGCTGGTTGGGTGGGGCTGCAGATACTGAGGGGTGATACTATTGACACGCAATGCGGAATTACTGTGGCATATTGCAACATTATTGGCTTTGCATTCTTTTGTGTTATCAACTCCTTGTAAACACAGTGTACTTTATCCCTTGGTATATTTCAAATACAGTATCACTTGCAGTTTGAGAGTCTGAGCGTCCATTTATTTTCTCGAGCAGTCTGACCTGCATTGCTTGGCGATCACTTTCCTCTCCAGTGACTGTTTGCCTGGCACTTGTTCAGTGCCTGCGAACAACTCCCCTTTTTTAGTCCGCCCTTTTCAAACAACGATTTTTCAAGATTGTAAATGTGGTTCGGGGTACAATATGTACCTTTTTGTTTATATAGCAAAGAAAGAAAACACAAAGAACTTGCATTTATATAGTGCCTTTCATGACCCCGGGATGTCACAAAGCACTTTACAGCCATTGAAGTACTTTCTGTAGTGTGGTCACTGTTGTAATGTGGGAACCGCAGCAGTTAATTTTCACACAGCAAGCTCCTACAAACAGCATTGAAGTAAATGACCTGGTAATTTGTTTCAGGTGTTGTTTGGGGGATAAATATTGGCCAGGACACTGGGAGAACTCCCCTGCTCTCTAAATAGTGCTATGAGATCTTTTACACCCAACTGAGAGCAGATGGAGCCTTGATTTAACGGCACCTCCGACAGTGCAGCACTCCCTCAGTACTGCACTGGAGTGTCCGCCTAGATTTATGTGCTCAAGTCTCTGGAGTGGGGCTTGAACCCATAACCCCCTGACTCCGAGGGGAAAGTGTTACGGCTGACTCATATTTGTATTTTGTTCATCTGTTTTGGTGCGGGGAAATTACCTTCCTTTTTTTTTCCAAATACATGACCAAAACAAACATCATATTTGGTCACACCATGGCCCCAAACAATTTGGGACCAATTCTACATCGATATCTCACCCTGGGCCATCCGTGCCTCTCTAAACTTCCATATTTTTTTAATTGATGCTTATCAAATGTCGCCAAGATGTGCCTCCAAGGGATTAACATGCAACCCTTCATAGATGATGTTCAGAACAGAAGAACTGGCATCACTTCTCAGCGTAACTTTGAGAGGCAACCGTGGGGCATTGCCATCTGATGTGTCTTGCAGAGTGCTTTCAAAATGGTGCTGGAGCTCTGGAGCTATCTGAAGTGCTGTCTCTCAGCCGAACAGCGTCAGTGGTCCATTTCCACGGCAACTATAATTTTAGCCTTCCAATGACTATGTTTAGACTGACTTACCTCAGTCTTTCTGACCCTATCAGTGTTTAAGTTTAGCTTCTACTGTTTTTCACAGCAACTGACGCGTTTTTTTTCTTCCGCTTCTCCGCCTCCCTCCTTTCTCCCCCCCCCCACACCCCCCCCCCCCCCCCACCCCATTCCTCTGACCTGCTAGAGTGCTGGCAGCTCCCCTCCTGCACTTTGCTCATGCTGCCCCTGATGTACGTGTGCATTCTCGCAGAGGCTGTTGCACCATGGGGTGATGACACGGCCGCATCTCCTTCTCCCCATTCAAAGTCCACACACCAGCACTTTGGAGGGGGGGGGGTGGATTCATTCTCGGGATGTGGGCATCGCTGGCAAGGCTGGCATTTATTGCCCATCCCTAGCTGCCCTTGAGACAGTGGTGATGGGCCACTGCCTTGAACTGCTGCAGTCCCTGTGGTGAAAGTGCTCCCATAGTGCTGTTAAGTGGGAACCATATAGCAGTTTCATACAACTGAGTGGCTTGTTCGGTCACTTCAGAGGGAAGTTAAGAGTTAACCATGTTGGTGTGGGTCTGGAGTCACATATAGGCCAGACCGGGTAAGGACATCTAGTTTCCTTCCCTAAAGGACATTAGCAAACCAGTTTTTTTTTCTTTAAACGACAATCCGACCGTTTCACGGTCACTTTTACTGATGCCAGCTTTCTATTTCCAGACTTATTTTAAACTGAATTCAAATTCTCAAACTACCATTGTTGGATTTGCGCTCCCGTTCTCTGGATTAGTAGTCCAGTAACATAATGACTACAGTACCGTATTCCATAGAGGATTACTAGACAAAAGCAAATACCCTGCCCATGATTCTATCTACTCCTCCCTCATGCCTCCTTTAAAAGATTCAGTGTTGAGATGACTGCTATATTCAATAACTGCACACTTGTGCACTTACCTCTGTTCAGGGTTGTCTTCAGATGCCTTCCCAGTTCTTAGAATTGCAAGCTGTTACCTGAGAAGTTGCAGCCTGTGCACTCGGCACCGAGAGTGAGTGCCTCTGTGTGCAGTTATTAAATCAAAGCCGACACAATAATAGCGTTACATCTACAAACATCTCTACAAGTGTTGATATCGGCTGCAGTGAGCAGGTATCCGAGTGACCTGCCTAAAACTCCCCAATCAGCCAGCTCAGCTCACTATCATCAGATATCTCAAAACGCTTTACAGCCAATGAAGTACTTTTGGAGTGTAGTCACTGTTGGAATGTGGGAAACGCGGCAGCCGAATTGTGCAAAGCAAGCTCCCACAAACAGCTTTTGACATGGTCCCACACGAGATTGGTGTGCAAAATTAAAGCACATGGTATTGGGGGTAATATACTGACGTGGATAGAGAACTGGTTGGCAAACAGGAAGCAGAGAGTCGGGATAAATGAGTCCTTTTCAAAATGGCAGGCAGTGACTAGTGGGGTGCCGCAGGGCTCAGTGCTGGGACCCCAGCTATTTACAATATACATTAATGATTTGGATGAAGGAATTGAGTGTAATGTCTCCAAGTTTGCAGATGACACTAAGCTGGGTGGCAGTGTGAGCTGTGAGGAGGATGCCAAGAGGCTGCAGGGTGACTTGGACAGGTTAGGTGAGTGGGCAAATGCATGGCAGATGCAGTATAATGTGGACAAATATGAGGTTATCCACTTTGGTAGCAAAAGCAGGAAAGCAGAATATTATCTGAATGGCGACAGATTAGGAAAAGGGGAGCGGGTGCAGGACATTCTGAAAAGGGAGGGTGAACAGCCAGTTGTCGTGGTGCACATTGGTACCAACGATATAGGTAAAAAAAGGAATGAGGTCCTACGAGACGAATTTAAGGAGCTAGGAGCTAAATTAAAATGTAGGACCTCAAAAGTAGTAATCGGGATTGCTACCAGTGCCACGTGCTAGTTAGAGTAGGAATCGCAGGATAGCTCAGATGAATACGTGGCTTGAGCAGTGGTGCAGCAGGGAGGGATTCAAATTCCTGGGGCATTGGAACCGGTTCTGGGGGAGGTGGGACCAGTACAAACCGAACGGTCTGCACCTAGGCAGAACCGGAACCAATGTCCTAGGGGAAGTGTTTGCTAGTGCTGTTGGGGAGGAGTTAAATTAATATGGCAGGGGGATGAGAACCAATGCAGGGAGACAGGGGGAAACAAAAAGGAGACAAAAGCAAAGGACAGAAAGGAGATGAGTAAAAGTGGAGGGCAGAGAAACCCAAGGCAAAAAACAAAGGGCCACAGAATATAAAGGGGCTGCAGGAGGCGTCAAAACTAAAAATCATGGTTTAAAAACTAGTATTAAAACACACTACCTAAACGCACGCAGCATTTGAAATAAAGTAAATGAGTTGACAGCACAAATCATTACAAATGGGTATGATTTGGTGGCCATTACAGAAACGTGGTTGCAGGGTGGCTAAGACTGGGAATTAAACATACAGGGGTATCTGACGATTCGGAAAGATCGACAAGAAGGGAAAGGAGGTGGGGTAGCTCTGTTAATAAAGGATGATATCAGGGCAGTTGTGAGAGACGATATTGGCTCTAATGAACAAAATGTTGAATCATTGTGGGTGGAGATTAGAGATAGTAAGGGGAAAAAGTCACTGGTGGGCATAGTTTATAGGCCCCCAAATAATAACTTCACGGTGGGGTGGGCAATAATCAAGGGAATAATGGAGGCTTGTGAAAAAGGAACGGCAGTAATCATGGGGGATTTTAACCTACATATCGATTGGTCAAATCAAATCGCACGGGGTAGCCTTGAGGAGGAATTCATAGAATGCATACGGGATTGTTTCTTAGAACAGTATGTTACAGAACCTACAAGGGAGCAAACTATCTTAGATCTGGTCCTGTGTAATGAGACAGGAATAATAAAAGATCCTTTCGGAATGAGTGATCACAGTATGGTTGAATTTGTAATACAGATTGAGGGTGAGGGAGTAGTGTCTCAAACGAGTGTACTATGCTTAAACAAAGGGGACTACAGTGGGATGAGGGCAGAGTTGGCTAAAGTAGACTGGGAACACAGACTAAACGGTGGCACAATTGAGGAGCAGTGGAGGACTGTAAAGGAGCTCTTTCATAGTGCTCAACAAAAATATATTCCAGTGAAAAAGAAGGGCGGTAAGAGAAGGGATAACCAGCCGTGGATAACCAAGGAAATAAAGGAGAGTATCAAATTAAAAACCAATGCGTATCAGATGACCAAAGTTAGTGGGAAACTAGAAGATTAGGAAAATTTTAAACGATAGCAAAGAATGACTAAGAAAGCAATAAAAAAAGGAAAGATAGATTACGAAAGTAAACTTGTGCAAAACATAAAAACAGACAGTAAAAGCTTTTACCGATTTTTATATAAAATGGAAAAGAGTGACTAAAGTAAATGTTGGTCCCTTAGAAGATGAGAAGGGGGATTTAATAATGGGAAATGTGGAAATGGCTGAGATCTTAAACAATTATTTTGTTTCGGTCTTCACGGTGGAAGACACAAAAACCATGCCAAAAATTGCTGGTCACAGGAATGTGGGAAGGGAGGACCTCGAGACAATCACTATCATTAGGGGGATAGTGCTGGACAGGCTAATGGGACTCAAGGTCGACAAGTCCCCTGGTCCTGATGAAATGCATCCCAGGGTATTAAAAGAGATGGCGGAAGTTATAGCAGATGCATTCATTATAATCTACCAAAATTCTCTGGACTCTGGGGAAGTACCAGCGGATTGGAAAGCAGCTAATGTAATGCCTCTGTTTAAAAAAAAAAATGGGGGCAGACAAAAGGCAGGTAACTATCTGTTTAACATCTGTAGTGGGGAAAATGCTTGAAGCTATCATTAAGGAAGAAATAGCGGGACATCTAGATAGGAATAGTGCAATCAAGCAGACGCAGCATGGATTCATGAAGGTGAAATCATGTTTAACTAATTTACTGGAATTCTTTGAGGATATAACGAGCATGGTGGATAGAGGTGTACCGATGGATGTGGTGTATTTAGATTTCCAAAAGGCATTCGATAAGTTGCCACACAAAAGGTTAGTGCAGAAGATAAAGGTACGCGGAGTCAGAGGAAATGTATTAGCCAGCCAATTCTCTATCCATGCTAACAGAAAGCAGAGAGTCGGGATAAATGGGTCCTTTTCGGGTTGGAAATTGGTGGTTAGTGGTGTGCCACAAGGATCGATGCTGGGACCACAACTGTTTACAATATACATAGATGACCTGGAAGAGGGGACAGAGTGTAGTGTAACAAAATTTGCAGATGACACAAAGATTAGTGGGAAAGCGGGTTGTGTAGTGGACACAGAGAGGCTGCAAAGAGATTTAGATAGGTTAAGCGAATGGGCTAAGGTTTGGCAGATGGAATACAATGTCGGAAAGTGTGAGGTCATCCACCTTGGGGGGGAAAAAAAACAGTAAAAGGGAATATTATTTGGATGGGGAGAAATTACAACATACTGCAGTGCAGAGGGACCTGGGGGTCCTTGTGCATGAATCCCAAAAAGTTAGTTTGCAGGTGCAGCAAGTAATCAGGAAGGCGAATGGAATGTTGGCCTTCATTGCGAGAGGGATGGAGTACAAAAGCAGGGAGTTCCTGCTGCAACTGTATGGGGTATTGGTGAGGCTGCACCTGGAGTACTGCGTGCAGTTTTGGTCACCTTACTTAAGGAAGGATATACTAGCTTTGGAGGGGGTACAGAAACGATTCACTAGGCTGATTCCGGAGATGAGGGGGTTACCTTATGATGTTAGATTGAGTAGACTGGGTCTTTACTCATTGGAGTTCAGAAGGATGAGGGGTGATCTTATAGAAACATTTAAAATAATGAAAGGGATAGACAAGATAGAGGCAGAGAGGTTGTTTCCACTGGTCGGGGAGACTAGAACTAGGAGGCACAGCCTCAAAATACAGGGGAACCAATTTAAAACCGAGTTGAGAAGGAATTTCTTCTCCCAGAGGGTTGTGAATCTGTGGAATTTTCTGCCCAAGGAAACAGTTGAGGCTAGCTCATTGAATGTATTCAAGTCACAGATAGATTTTTAACCAATAAGGGAATTAAGGGTTACAGGGAGCGGGCGGGTAAGTGGAGCTGAGTCCACGGCCAGGTCAGCCATGATCTTGTTGAATGGTGGAGCAGGCTCGAGGGGCTAGATGGCCTACTCCTGTTCCTAATTCTTATGTTCTTATGTTATGTAGGTGCAACGAGACCTGGGTGTCATGGTACATCAGTCATTGAAAGTTGGCATGCAGGTCCAGCAGGTGGTGAAGAAGGCAAATGGCATGTTGGCCTTCATAGCTAGAGGATTTGAGTATAGGAGCAGGGAGGTCTTACTGCAGTTGTACAGGGCCTTGGTGAGGCTTCACCTGGAGATTGTGTTCAGTTTTAGTCTCTTAATCTGAGGAAGGACGTTCTTGCTATTGAGAGAGTGCAGCGAAGGTTCACCAGACTGATTCCCAGGATGGCAGGACTGACATATGAGAAGAGACTGGATCGACTGGGCCTGCATTCACTGGAGTTTAGAAGAATGAGAGGGGATCTCATAGAAACATATAAAATTCTGATGGGACTGGACAGATTAGATGTAGGAAGAATGTTCCCGATGTTGGGGAAGCCCAGAACCAGGGGCCACCGTCTAAGGATAAGGGGTAAGCCATTTAGGACCCAGATGAGGAGAAACTTCTTCACTGAGTTGTTAACCTGTGGAATTCTCTATCGCAGAGAGTTGCTGATGTCAGTTCGTTAGATACATTCAAGAGGGAGTTGGATATGGCCTGACGGCTAAAGGGATCAAGGGTATAGAGAGAAATCAGGAAAGGGGTACTGAGGTGAATGATCAGCCATGATCATATCGAATGGTGGTGCAGGCTCGAAGGGCCGAATGGCCTACTCCACCTATTTTCTATGTTTCTAATGTGATAATGACCAGATAATCTGTTTGTTGATGTTGGTTGATGAATAAATATTGGCCAGGACACCAGGGATAACTCCCCAGCTCTTCTTTGAAATAGTGCCATGGGATCTTTTACGTCCACTTGAGAGCGCAAACGGAGCCTCGGTTTAACGTCTCCTCCAAAAGGAGATATTTTCAGGGCTTTGGAGAAAGAGCAGGACTAACTGTCCAGCAAAACCTCGATTTTATAAAAAAAAAAAAATTCTCATCCCTGTTTTCAAATCCCTCCATGGCTTCACCCCTCCCTATCGCTCTAACCTTCTCCAGCCCTACAATCCTCCGTGATCACTATGCTCCTCCAATTCTGGCCCTTTGTGCATCCCCGATTTTCATTGCTCCAATATTGGCAGCTGGGCCCTAAGTTCTGGAATTCCCTCCTTAAACCCCTCCACCTCTCTTAAGACGCTCCTTAAAATCTTTTGGTTATTTGTCCTAATATCTCCTTATGTGGCTTGGTGTCCAATTTTGTCTGATAATGCTCCTGTGAAGCACCTTGGGACGTTTTACTACGTTAAAGGTACTATATAAATACAAGTTGTTATTGGGCTATTCGGGCACACTTTACCATATAGTTTAATTCCAGCCAAAGTTGCCTCATTTATTTTGAGTTTCGAGGTGTTGTGTGTATTGTCGGCAGAAAGTGCTTCTCAATCACCGAATACCAGGGAGCTGTGGCACGTTTCTCAATTCGGGTCAAAGGCAGCACTATGGTGCTGTGGAGAGACCAGGTTGGTGAATAGGTTCATGGGAGTTCAGGAGTCCGAGGAACAGGAGGTCTGGAGGTCGGCGAGGAGCTCGCAGCCCTCGTCCGGGCAGATAAGTGGCTGCTTGATTAACAAGTATATCTCTCTCTTTTATAACAGAAGTCTAAATAGAGTGATGGCAAGGCAGCTCAGTCCTGTGGAGTGCATGTCCTGCAGCATTTGGGAAGTACTGGACGCTTTGCGCAGCCTAGACAAAAATTAATAACACTTATTTATATAGCACCTTTAATGTAGTAAAATGATCCAAGGTGCTTCGACAGCCATGTGTGTAGGAGGTGCCTCCAGCTTCAACTACTCGAGCTCCGCGTTTCTGAGAGCTATGTGGATAGCACGTTTCAGGAGGTGGTCACCCCGCAGCTTAAAAGCATGCAGGTAGAGGGGAAATGGGTGAACATCAGACGGAAGAAGAACGCTAGGCAGGTAGTGCAGGAGTTGCCTCCCCCCCCCCCCCCCCACCCCCCCAGCAACCGAGGCCATCTCGCTTTCCAATTGATATTCTCTTTTGAGCACCGATGAGGGCGATGGTGCTTCTGGGGAGTGCAGCCAGAGCCAAGTCCAAGGCACCGCTGGTGGCGCAGCTGCGCACGGGGTGAGGGACAAGGAATAAAAGAGCTGTAGTGGTAGGGGATTCAATAGTTGGGGGAATAGAGAAGCGTTTCTGCGTTATTAGACGTGACTCCACGATGGTATGGTACCTCCCTGGTGCCAGGGTTAAGGATGTCACAGAGCAGACGCAGGGCATTTTGGGGAGAGGGGGTGAACAGCTAGAGGTCGTGGTCCATATCGGGACCAATGACATAGGTTAAAAGTGGGATGAGGACCTACAGGCAGAATTTAGGGAGCTAGGAGAAAAATTAAAACTTAAGACCTCAAAGATAGTAATCTCCAGGTTACTACTGGTGCCACATGCTAATGAGTACAAGAATAGAAGGATAGAGAGGATGAACATGTGGCTGGAGAGCTGGTGTAGGAAGGAGGGCTTTTAAATTCTTGAGGTATTGGGACTGCTTCTGGGGGAGATGGGACCTGTATGAACTGGATGGGTTGCACCTCAACAGTGCTGGGAACGTGGGGAGTTTTGCTAGTGCTATTGGGGAGAGTTTAAACTAGCTTGGCAGGGGGATGGGAACCTGAGAACAAATTCAATAGGGAGCGAAGTAAAGCTGAAAATGGAAAGCAAGAATGTAGAAAGTGAATCTGTAATACAGAGAAAGCAAGAGTTAGTAAGTAGTAATAAAGGAGGTTTTTCTGTGCTTAAATAGTATATACTTTAATGCAAGGAGTATAGCAAATAAAGCGGATGAGCTGAGAGTACAGGTAGACACTTGGGAGGATGACATTATAGCCATTACAGAGACATGGCTGAAAGAGGGGCAGGTTTGGCAGCTCAATATTCCTGGTTATGTGATTTTTAGACAGGACAGAGAGGGGGGCCGCAGTATTGATTTAAAGAGAAGGGATGATATGTTAGAGGGATCATCAAATGAGGCCATATGGGTCCAACTGAAAAATAAAAAAGGGGTGATCACACTGCTGGGTGTGTATTATAGACCCCCAAACAGTGGGAGGGAGATAGAAAAGCAAATATGTAGGCAAATTTCTGTGAAGTCCAAAAACCATAGGACACTAATAGAAGGGGATTTTAACTCTTCCTACTATTGATTGGGACAAATATAGTGTGAAGGGTATAGAGGGTGCGGAATTCTTAAAATGCATTCAAGAGAACTTTTTTTAGTCAGTATGTAACAAGCCCAAAATGGGAGGGGACGGTTCTGGATTTAGTTTTGAGGAATGAGGCTGGGCAAGTGGAAGGAGTATCAGTGGGAGAGCACTTGGGTGCCAATGACCATAATTCAGTCAGATTCAAGGTAGTTATGGATAAGGACAAGGATAGACCAGGAATAAAAGTCCCAAATTGGGGAAAAGCTAACTTTGCTAAGTTGAGGAGTGATTTGGCCATTGTGGACTGGAAACAGCTATTTGTAGGTAAATCAGTGTCAGAACAGTGGGAGGCATTCAAGGAGGAGATCTGGAGGGCTCCGGCCAAACATGTGCCCTTAAAGAAAAAGGCTGGGAATAACAATTCTAGCGTCCCCTGAATGTTTAGGGACTTGCAGTGAAGGATCAAGGAAAAAAAGGGAAGCTAATGTCACATACCGACGCCTAAATACTGTAGAATCTCTGGAGGAATATAGACAGTTCAAAGGTAAAATTAAAAAGGATATTAGGAATGCTAAGAGAGCATGAAAAATTCTTGGCAAGTAAAATCAAGGAAAACCCAAAGATGTTCTATAAATATATTAAGAGAAAGAGGATAACTAAAGAAAGGATAGGGCCGATTAGAGACCATGAGGGTAATCTTTGGAGGCGGAAGATGTTGGTATGGTTCTTAATGAATACTTTGCGTTGTTTTCACACAGGAAATGCAGATACTGCTATCGAGGAGGAGTGTGAAATTCTGGATGAAGTAAACATAGTGAGACAGGAGGTATTAAAGGGTTTAGCGGCTTTGAAAGTGGCTAAGTCCCCAGGCCCGGATGAAATGCATCCCAGACTGTTGAGCGAAGCAAAAGAGGAAATAGCAGAGGCCTTGACCATAATTTTCCAGTCTTTTTGGATTCAGACAAGATGCTGGAGGACTGCTAATGTGGTACCCTTGTTTAAGAAAGGAGAAAGGGATAGGCCGAGTAATTACATGCCTGTCAACCTAACCTCAGTGGTGGGAAAATTATTGGAAAAAGTCCTGAAGGACAGGATAAATCTACATTTAGAAAGGCAAGGATTAATGGGGACAGTCAGCACAGATTTGTTAAGGGAAGATCGTGTTTGACTAACCTGATTGAATTTTGCGAGGAGGTAACCAGGACGGTCATTGAGGGTAGTGTGTACGATGTGTATATGGACTTTAGCAAAACTTTTGATAAGGTCCCACATGGCAGACTGGTCACGAATGTAAAAGCCCATGGGATACAGGGTAAAGTGGCAAGTTGGATCCAAAATTGGCTTTGAGGTAGTAAACAAAGGATAATGGTTGATGGATGCTTTTGTGACTGGAAGGGTGTTTCCAGTGGGGTTCCGCAGGGCTCAGTACTGGGTCCCTTGCTTTTTGTGGTATACATCCATGATCCAGATTTGAATATAGGGGGCATAATTAAGAAGTTTGCAGATGACTCTAAAATTGGCTGTGTGGTTGATAATGAAGAGGAAAGTCATGGACTGCAGGAGGATATCAATCTACTGGTCAGGTGGGCAGAGCAATGGCAAATGGAATTTAATTCGAAGAAGTGTGAGGTAATGCACTTGGGGAGGGCTAATAAGGAAAGGGTATACACATTAAACGGTAGACCACTTAGAAGTGGAGATGAACAAAGGGACCTTGGAATGCTTGTCCACAGATCCCTGAAAGTAGCAGGCCAGATGGATAAGGTGGTCAAGAAAGCATACAGAATGCTTGCCTTTATTGGCCGAGACATAGAATACAAGAGCAGGAAGGTTATGCTTAAGTTGTATAATACTCTGGTTAGGCCACAGCTGGAGTACTACATGCAGTTCTGGTCGGCGCATTATAGGAAGGACGTGATTGCACTGGAGAGGGGCAGAGGAGATTTCTGAGGGTGCTGCCTGGAATGGAGAATCTTATCTATGAGGACAGATTGGATAGGCTGGGTTTATTCTCCTTGGTGTGGAGGAGGCTGAGAGAAGATCTCATTGAGGTGTATAAAATTTTGAGGGGCCTAATGTAGTGGATAGCAGGGGCCTATTTCCCTTGGTGGAAGGGTCAATTACGAGGGGGCATTGGTTTAAGGTGGTTGGTGGAAGGTTATGGGGCGATTTAAGGGGCAGCTTCTTCACGCAGAGGGTTGTGGGCGTCTGGAACTCACTGCCTGGAAGGGTGGTAGAGGCAGAAATCCTCACCACATTTAAAAGGTACTTGGATGGGCACTTAAAGTGCTGTCACCTGCAGGGTTACGGACCTAGAGCTGGTAAGTGGGATTAGACTGGATAACCTCTTGTTGGCTGGCGCAGATACGATGGTAAGTACTGCAGGGAATCTAATATGGCCAGAGTGATCTCCTGGACTAGTTTTGATCGCCTGGATAGGTCAGAGAGAAATTTTCCCTGATTTTTTCTCTCTAATTGGTCTGGGTTTTTATGGGGTTTTTTTGTGCCTCCCAGGTGACCACATGGCTCCGGTTGGGATGGAGTACCGAATGTTGCGGTGCAAGGGGTGTCGTAGTTGTGTGGGGCGGACTGGTTGGGCTGGATGCTCTTTACCTTTCCGCCATTGTTCATTGGTTTATATGTAACCTTCAGGGCTGCTGACCGAAGGCCATGCGGCTGTTTGTCGGCCGGCGCGGACACGATGGGCTGGAATGACCGCCTTCTGTGCTGTAAATTTCTATGTTTCTGTGATAGCCCTGGAGACACCAGAAATGAAAGATTACTCTCTTGGATGCTGCTGTGAGAACCCGGGAGAAAAATCATTAACAAAAGATTGTTTTTTTTTTTCTCCTATTTTCTTTTAATTTTATTAAAATATTGTAGATATGAGGGTGGGGGGGGAAAGGCTGTATGATTGGGTGGAGAAGTTGCAAGGGGTGGGGGCTCATATGAGAAGCTCCAGAAATACGTCCTCATGATATCACCATGGTTGTTGGGTATGGTGTAATCCTTTAAACTGGGACTGGAGATGTAGGACAATGAAAATATGATTTTTGAAGTCCACGTACAAGACTAGATGCTTTGTTTTTTTTCTTAATTCAAGGATCCTGGCGTGTTGCACTGGTGGGGCGTGGGTGCGGGGGGCGGGGTGTGGGGGTGGGGGGGAGGTCAGATACTGCATTCTCAATGGCGAAACGTCCCACTCAATCTAGGATGCAGGTCCAAGGTCACCACTGAGTCATGGTGAAAAGCAAGGGATTTTTCGCATGACTTTATTTGGCTATGTGTTCTGGGCTTTCATTTTGGTTTGGTGGAGGAATATAAAGGCGGGGGGTGGTGGTGTGGATACTTTTATTTGAAAAAGAATGTAGACCAAACGTTCGCAAGCATGCTCGGTTATGGTTGTATCGCAGTAAGTGTCCACTTTGGCTAATTCTCGGCCTTTAGGAAAATGTGAAGGATTTCAAATGAGTTGGGCGTGGGGCATCGTCAAGCGTAGATGTTAGCACTTGTGAGCGTCTCATGGGCTGGACTGAAAGAGCATTCTGAGAATTGTGTCCTTTTCAAGCGCTGCCGGTGAAGTCAGCTGAGAGTGAGGGAGGGGGTTGGTGGCTTATGGAAATGGCCATTCATGTTTCTTGATTCTGAATGAAGCAGATGTGCTAAGGGAGAGCCCTGATGTGCTTTGCTCTCAAGCAGCCATTACCGTATCTGATGGCCTGGGAATAAAAGTCGCAGTCTGCAATATTTCCATAGTAGTGTCCCCTTTCCCAGTGGGCAGGATTTTTTTTTTTAACGTAAATGTAACCGTTCGAGAGTCTTCCAGCCAGACTCCGCAGCGTCAATGACTGGCCTTGGTGCTCAGCAGAGGACCCCAACACTAGCTTGAACTGAGTATGGCGTGCCCATTACATGAACGATGAACGGAAGAAATCTGACGACATCTGAGAAAAGTAGTTCCAGTGGTGTATTTTTTGTATATTAACACTTTCCCGCCCCTAGTGTGTCATGGTGGGGTAGATTTAAGATTTGAACCAGAGATTCCCCCGTAAATTCATCCTCCCATTCATAGGTGCCAGAACTAAGATACGTTTATTTTTCTTTCATTTTCATCCCCTGCCCCCAGATGACTGGATTGACTGAAAGGGGCAGCTTCTCTTGGGTTACTCGTGGTCTTCTGAGGATGGCTGAGTTCATCCCATGGAATTGAGCATCCTTTAGTACACGAGTGTGTCTGGTATATTTATTATACATGTACTACAACATTTTCACTTGACAAATACATCATATGTGGATATGCATGTTAATTGCTTGAAGACAAAAGCAAACACACTTGAAACCCATTCATCATTTTCTTTTTAAATTCTGAAACCATTCATCCATTTACAACTTGAGTTCTTTGTTTCCAAGTGACTTAAAGCAGGTACTCAGGACCTCCGCTGTCACTACCTCTAGGGTTACTAGCTTCTACTTTGGGTTCTGATCCTTGTCAATCAGAATTGCTAACACACCTTCATAGAAATCATGGCCTCTCATACAAGCTTGGCTAAGTCTACTCCCTAACTAAAACTTCTGACAGGTTCTTTGTGGCTCCCTCTTCAAGCTGTTGAAAAGTAATCTTCATGGATGTGGGAGACATTTTCTTCAGTTTCTCCAAGTGTTTAAGTGCAAATGGACTACCAACTTGCATCAGATTTTCTAATATTTCTTCTGCACATTAGGTTTTAAACAGCCTATTAATCTACCCATGTGCTCTGCCAAGACAAATTCATCATCAGCTTTGCACTTGAAGTGATATGAATTTAACAAATCGGCAACATCCTCTTTTGAAGGCGACTTTAAAGACACCAAATCTTTGACCTGGGCCCTATCTTCGTGTTGGTCCGAGGTGAGGGATTTGTATACGGAGGAACGGAACACTTTACCACTTGGAGAGCTCGTGTACTTTGCGATTTAATGAAAACTGATGGAGAAGGCTCAGATGGAATGGTCAGTAGGAATCCTGAAAGTTACAACGCTGAAAAAAGCTTGTGGCTTTTCAATTTCAATTCCTTCAGAAAATGGTAACAAAAGGCCTCAACATGCCGGTGGGGGTGTAGCAGAGTCCGTGCCAAATGGCCGAATGCATGGGTGTGTCTCATGGGCAAGCCCGCTCTTAAAATATTTGATTGCTGCACCCCACCCAGTATTCAGGTTCTCCTATCCTTGCAGAAGTCGTTTTTATTTTCTCTTTAATCTTCGCTAACCCTATGAGGCACTGATCTCGCACACTGGGGCTCTCACTCGCACATTGGGCAGGTGGGGGGGGAAGGGCACGGTCTCTCTCACACTGGGGGGGGGGGGGGGGGCACGCATGGTTTTTCTGGTAACAGCAGCGTGCCAGACCTCCCCTAAGTACGCATGCTTTCTGTTACCAGTCCATCTGACCATGTGGTTCCCCACAGCCAAACCCGTCCATGGAGACTCCCCTTAAAGTCTAGGTAATGATCAGGAGCTCTTGCTGATTTGTTTTTGGTTTTAGTTTTCACTGAAAAAAAGGAACTGGTATCTTTTTAATGAGGATTATTTTTGTAACACCTGCCGATTTTTTTTTTTTGTATTTCGGAATTGGCGTTGTGTGGTGCTACGTCACAAAAGGCCCAGGATCATGTTTCAGTCAGTGGTGAGAGCGTTGATTTCAGCTAGAAGTACAACAGTCCCCTGCAGAGTCTCTGCTCAGCTAGGATTCTTCATCCAGACTGTTGTCCAGTGATTTTTATTGCAGAATACTTGTATGTGGGCAGGTATCGATTCCACTGAAATGCCCCATGCAGTTGAATAGCCTGCTGTCTGGGCTCACACACATTGACCTGTGAACAAGGTGGCAGACAAGAGAAAATTGGAGTGGGGAGGGGGGGGGGCGGTGTCGGGTGTATGGAATCAAAAATTTTACATGCAGCAAGTGTGTGAGATCCGAATTCCCACAGGCCAGAATATCTCCATAAACTTGAGCTCATCCAAAACTCTGCTGCCCATATTCTAACTCGCATCAAGAGCCATTCACCCATTACTCGCTGACCTACATTGCCTCCTGGTCCACCAACATCTCAATTTCAAAATTACTATGCTGTTGTTCAAATCTCTCCACGGGCTCACCCCTCCCGAGATCTCAGCATTCTTCCAATTCTAGTCCCTTGTGCATCGCCAACTTCCTTTTGCCCCACCATTGGCGTCGTCTGTGCCTTCAGCTGCCTGGGCCCTAAGCTCTGGAACTCCCTCCCTAAACCTCTCTGCTTCTCTATCTTTCCTTCCTACTTTAAGATGCTGCTTAAAACCAAGTGTTTGTTTGCTCACTAGTCCTAATATTTTTTTTAGGTGGCTCGGTGTCAATTTTTGTCTGATTACGTTCCTGTGAAGTGCTTTGGGACGATTAAGACACTATATAAATGCAAGTTGTTGTTGTAGAACAACTGAGGAGGAATTTCTTCTGAGGGTCGTGAATCTCTGGATTTCACTACCCCAGTGGGCTGTGGAGACGAGGTCGTTGAATATATTTAAGGTGCAGATAGTTCAAATATCTGGCTATCAGGCCAAGATCAGATCAGCCATGATATTGAATGGTGGAGCAGGCTCGAGGGGCCAACTGGCTGACTCCTGCTCCTATTTCTTATGTTATGTATGTTCTAATGGGTGTAATATTGTTCATAGTAATACAGCAGACCCAAGGAACACTGCACTTGCACTTGTCCTGAGATCGTGAAAGGTGCTATGTAAATGCAAACCTTTCTGTGTAGAGTTTGCTTTCTTTGTCTTGCATTTTCCTTGTCCAAGACTCGTATCGTAAAAAAACGATTTCCAGTTGGCGAGGCCAACATATTGCACAAGCTTGGATAATTGTCTTTTAAACAGGCAGAACATTGCTATTCAAATCAGCAGCGATAGTAAGTGTTCATTATACAAGCGTTTTGCCACAGCATCTAATTCAACAGTACAGGAAGCCTTTGAGACCTGCGATAGCCTTCTGTAGCGGATTAAAAATGTATGTGAACCCGGAGTCGATTGATGAAACGTTTTAAGAAGCTGCCATAAATTATAGTGGCAGTTGTCTCCGAATGAAAGCATCTCTAGCAGACGGGTGGAGTGTTTTCTCCAATATCTCAAACTGTTGGGTCAGATTTCTTGTTGGCCATTGCTTAAAGGTGCCAATGGGTGAGATACAAGGCCATCCGGAGCAGCCAATCTCAGGTTTCCTTCTCCATGCTGCCAGACAATGGCACCCTGAGGTCCAGTTCCGGCACTACTATTGGCTACAGTGCTTCTGGGTTGAGGAAGTGCCTTGGGGAGGTGACAAGCATCACATTGGGTTCCCATTCCCGATTCCTAGCTCGTGACTCTCTGTCTGTCTATAATACGTGTGTGTGTGGGTTTCAGCTGAGAACAGGGCGCAATCATGACAATCCCCACAGTGCAATAGCCAGTCATGTGAAGTAAGGCTGTTTGCTGTAGATGGAACTGTATTACAGCAGAATATTATCACCTTCGAGTGTGGGGGAGGAGAGAGAAGAGATAAAATTGGGGGGAATTTTCTACTTTAATTGCAGGCTATCTGAGCACTCCAGTATTGTGGTGCCATCATCATTGGCAGTCCCTCGGAATTGAGGAAGACTTGCTTCCACTCTAAAAATGAGTCCTTAGGTGACTGAACAGTCCAATACGAGAGCCACAGTCCGTGCCACAGGTGGGACAGACAGTCATTGAGGGAAAGGGAGGGTGGGTCTGGTTTGCCGCACGCTCTTTCCGCTGCCTGCACTTGGTTTCTGAATGCTCTCGGCGATGAGAAACGAGGTGCTCGGCGCCCTCCCGGATGCACTTCCTCCACTTGGGGTGATCTTTGGCCAGGGACTCCCAGGTGTCAGTGGGAATGTTGCACTTTATCAGGGAGGCTTTGAGGGTGTCCTTGTAACGTTTCCTCTGCCCACCTTTGGCTCGTTTGCCGTGAAGGAGTTCCGAGTAGAGCCTCAGGTGAGGCCTGGGATCATATCATCGAGGGGCTGAATGGTGTTCCTAAGTGCAATGTGGCCCAACTGGAAAAGATTAATTGTATTCTCCAGCTTTGCTGTATGGTTCCTGTTGTAGTGGGAGTATGAGCGGGGTGGGGTTTGACTGGTGCAATAAAAGCACGCGTTCCTGAGATCCCAGGTGTGTAGCTCAGGGCAAAGGGCGGACTGTGGACTTCTCCACACTACCGCTTGTTTACTTCAGTTCCCTCCCATAAATCGAGTGCTGTGACTGAGCGTAGCACCCGAGATTCTCCATATCTGTTTGTTTTGTCATTTCTATTTATGGTCAGCTGATATTCTTAATTTAAAAAAAATGTTTTCATCGGTTTGTGACGTTACTTCTACCTTTGTAACAGAAGAGCATTTTATACTGTCCTCACTGCTGATGTGGTATTCGTTCTTTAGCTGCCTTGGGGCACTGGTGGCTGTGGCTCAGTGGGTAGCACTCTCTCCTCCGAGTCAGAAAGTCGTGGGTTCAAGTCCCACTCCAGGGACATGAGCCCAAAATCCAGGCTGATACTCCAATGCTGCACAGTCAGGTGCCCTTCTCAGATGGACGTGTAAGATCCCGTGGCACTATTTGAAGACGAACTGGGGGTTCTCCCCAGTGTCCTGAGCTCCACCAACATCACTTTTTAAAAAAAAAAAAAAAAAAAAAAATTATTCGGTCATTTATCTCATTGCTGTTTGTAGGATCGTTCGGTGTGTAAATTGGCTGCCGCGTTTCCTACATTACGACACTGACTCCACTTCAGAAGTACTTCACTGGTTGTGATGCGCTTTGGGCAGCGGTGGTGGTGGGGGGGGGGGAAATCTCTCCATGTAGCACATGGGAGGTACTGAACCGTGCAGAGCTGGAAGGTCTCTGCACAATTAAAAGCTAGTCTGTGGATGGGGGAGCTGGGTGTCTACAGTTGACTTTGACAACCTGCTCCCAATCACGAGCCAGTGAGTCCAGCTGCAAAAGTGCCGGTGTTGCAGTCTGGATCGGGATCCGGTATGATTTCTCACCCCATCTCCCTTTCAATATTTGCTGTGCCATCGGGGGAGGAGATGGCACGCTCCAGGGAACCCGCCGTCCTAACTTCTGAAGCACGGGGGTGGAATTTCCTGTGTATTTGTGTCAAAAGACACGATGGCTGTGGTGTAAAGCCAATACTCAGCTCGAGGATGTGCAAGTGTGTTATGCCTGTAATTACACAACGCCCAAATTTATTTTCCCTTTTATGCCCATTTATCGATCCTCTGCTCATTTTATAATGGATCCGCTCCAGGTTAAAGAGCTCTGCACGCAAATTTCCTGCAATTACACTGGCTCAAAATAGGTGTAAAATTACGTCCAGAATTTTAGGCACAACTGAATTAATTTTGTGTTTTGTGTCTTTTTTTTTATCCTCTCTCCGATCTGTTCTGTATTTTCTGTTTTTCGAAAATATTTTGATGGCCTCACTTTTTGAGTCACTTTAGAAATAGAAATGCTCCATCGATTACAGGTTCTTAAACATCTTCATCGGCAGTCCCTCAAAATCGAGGAAGGCTTGCAGGAATGGGGTACTGAAGTTTCATGTTCAGCCATGAACTCATTGAATGGCGGTGCAGGCTAGAAGGGCTGAATGGCCTGCTCCTGCACCTATTTTCTATGTTTCTATGTTTCCACTCTAAAAGTGAGTTCTCAGGTGGCTGAACAGTCCAATACGGGAATTGCAGTCCCTGCCACAGGTGGAACAGATAGTCGTTGGAGGAAAGAGTGGGTGGGACTGATTTGCTGCACGCTCCTTGTTTTCTGCATACACTCTGCTACGAGACTCTGTGCTCAGTGCCCTCCCGGATGCTCTTCCTCCACTTTGGGCGGTCTTTGGCCAGGGACTCCCAGGTGTCAGTGGGGATGTTGCAGTTTACCAAGTATTCTTTGAAGGTGTGCTTGAAACGTTTCCTCTGCCCACCTGGAGCTCCGAGTAGAGCGCTTGTTTTGGGAGTCTTGTGTGAGGCATGCGAACAATGTGGCCCGCCGAACACAACTGGTCGAGTGTGGTCAGTGCTTCGATGTTAGCCTGATCGAGAACACTGACGTTGGTGCATCTGTCCTCCCAGGGGATTTGCAGGATCTTGCGGAGACATCGTTTGTGGTATTTCTCCAGCGATTTGAGGTGTCTACTGTACATGGTCCATACAGGAGGGTGGGTATTACTACAGTCCTGTAGACCATAAGCTTGGTGCCGGATTTGAGGGCTGATCTTTGAACACACTCTTCCTCAGGCGGCTGGAGGCGGTGTTGAACCTCGTCGGTGATGTAACTGTTTTTAATCATACAATCACCGAAATGTACGGCACAGAAAGAGGCCATTGGACCAATCGTGTCGCTCAAAAAAGAGCTATCCAGCCTAATCCCACTTTCCTGTTCTTAGTCCACAGCCTTTTAGGTTACGGCACTGCAAGTGCACATCCAAGTACTTTTTAAATGTGGTGAGCGTTTCTGCCTCTACCACCTTTTCAGGCAATGAGTTCCACACCCCCACCACCCTCTGGGTGAAAAGTTCTCCTTAACTCCTCTAAGCCTTCTACCAATGACTTTAAATCTATGTCCCCTGGTTATTGACCTCTTTGCTAAGGGAATAGGATCTTCCTATCAACTCTATCTAGGCCTCTCATAATTTTATACACCTCAACAAGCCTCTCTTACTGTGCGTCAATGATGGTTTTGAACTTTAGTTTTCATAATTCGAGAAGGAATATATAGTTTGGGTTCTGAGTTTTGCTTGGGTCCTGATTTCTGATCGTTAATGCCCATTTTTTTTAAGGTTCTGGCTTGTGTTAATGAGATTGGCAGTAAATTTGGGTGTAAATAGACAGTGGCAGAATGGGTGTAATTTTGGGTGCAACTTCCCAATTCACACTCACAGGATATTCTACCCCAAGTGTCAGCCATATGCTGCTGTTACAGAATGCATTCCTTCATTGTATTTAGCAACAGAAGTAAGGTGAGACACGGGTGATTGGTGCAGCAAACCCCCAGATGGACAACAGGGTGATGATCTTGCGTGCCCCCCCCCCCCAGGTGGACTCACTAAGGCGGGTTGCTAGAGTGTGACCCCCAGGCCAATCGCAGCCCTGATCGGGTTGGCTAAGCTCACACTGTCCGGTTCCTTTCTTTGCACACTTGTGTTTTTGGAAGCTTCAACTCAATGTCTCAAGCCTGGAAAATGCTGCTCCCTGATTGGATCAAATCTAAAATTCAGGTGGCTGCATTTTTTTTACACCAATTGGGAGGGGGAAAGGCAGAGGAAAGGAAGGGGTTTGAATCTTGTGTGTGAGAGGAATCTTGCTTTTTCTGTGTATGTGGGACTTGCATTAGTGTGGAATCAGATCTGGTTTTCACTCGTGTATCGATCCCCAGCTCGACGATCCCCAGCTCTAAATTTGAGCATCTGTGGTCTAGGCTCAACGAGAAGACCACATGGGTGAGCTACCAGTGGAGCCATATGACAGCAAGAGCAAGTGAAATGGACAGGGATGGCGGAGAAATGGCAGTAGCTGCTTGCTGGATATGTTTAGTATGGGGCAGTGCAGCTTTAAAGAATGGTCCGTTCCCCTTGCTGATTTATTGAGGTATTAGAAGTGTGCAAGACAGGGATTTTTTTTGTTTCGATGCAGTTACTGAACAGAACATTTGAGAGTGCTGTGGAAGCTGAAGAGGCTGCTGGGGGTTAAAGGTTACTGGTGGTTTTCCAGTTCCTTGTGTGTCACATTTCATTACTTGGGGATGGTGAGCATTAGCAGACGGCACTGGGTGGGGTTGACCAGCTCAAACTGGAAAGGCAGCTTCCAGGGCGTTTTAACTGACATTGTTTAGCATATATATATATATATATCTCAAATGTTTATGTTGCAGCAAAAGGGTTATTGTGGGTTTTTTGTAAATCCTTAGAAATGATTGTGCATAAAGTTTATGATATTCCTACAGAATCTTCTCTCTGCATTGCCAACAAAGCAAGAAGGACTCTGATTTATACAGTGCCTTTCACAATCTCGGGACGTCCCAAAGCTATTTATAGCCAATTAAGTACTTTAGAAGTGTAGTCACTGCTATATTGTAGGATGTAGCAGCTAATTTGTGCACAGCAAACTCAAATAGCAATGTGAGTGATGTTGGTTGAGGATTAAATATTGGTCAGGACATCAGGGAGAACTCCCTTGCTCTTCCTTGAAAAGTGCATCTTTTACGTCCACCTGAGAGGGCAGTTTAATGTCTCATCCGAAAAATCGTACCTCCGTCAGTGCAGCACTCCCTCAGTACTGTACTGGAGTGTCGACCTAGATTGTGTGATCACATCTCCAGAGTGGGTCTTGAGCCCACAACCTACTGACTCTGAGGCGAGAGTGCTACCCAGCCATGGCTGACTTATAGGCGATGATTTTAACTCCCAGGTGGATTGCCTGCTCAGGCCTGAGTTTAAAATTACAGCCGGGCCTCAATGATGTCATGGGGCAGCATGTAAAGAGCCTGTTGGCTCCAGGCTCGTGTCCTTGATGCCTGCTCGGGGACATTGCAGATGTTGCGATCATGGAGCCTTTCGGACAGGCAAGAGCCAGGGCAATTTTAACTGCCCACCCGCTGGGTTTCTATTGAGTGAGTAGGGTACAAATTGCCCCCATAATGTGAGGATGAAAAAGCAAGAAAATGCTGAAGTGTACGTTTGGTATGACTTTTTTGTTTATATTTTTACCTACCCTGCTCTATTCATGTCATGTGTTGGACAGCCACGTAGTCTAGCATGGCCATCTTGACATATGGAAATGCCAACCTTGAATATAGAAGATTAAGGGGTGATCTAATTGAGGTGTTTAAGATGATTACAGTATTTCATAGGATAGATAGAGAAACTATTTCCTCTGGTGTGGGAGTCCAGAACGAGAGGGTATAACCTTAAAAATATAAATGAGTCATGCCAAACTGACACTTCAGCACCACCTTTTTTATCCTTACATTATGGGGGCAATTTGTACCCTACTCACTCAACAGAAACCTGGCGGGTGGGCAGTTAAAATCGCCCTGGCTCTTGCCTGTCCGAAAGGCGCCATGATCGCAACATCTGCAATTTTAACCTGCTCCCCCGAGCAGGCATCAAGCACCCGGAGACAACGGGGTCCTTCTTTACATGCGGTCCAATGTCATCATTGAGACCCGGCTGTAACTTTAAACTCAGGCCTGAACGGGCAATCCACCTGGGAGTTAAAATCGTGGCTGGGTAGCACACTCGCCTCGGAGTCAGTAGGTTGTGGGTTCATGGTGATGTCTGGAACATAAGAAATAGGAGCAGGCCATTTGGCCCTGCAAGCCTGCACCGCCATTCAATAAGATCATGGCTGATCTGACCATGGGCTCAATTCCACTTCCCTGCCCATGCCCCATAACCCTTTATACTCTTATCGTTCAAAAATCTGTCTATCTCTGCTTTAAATATTTTCAATGACCCAGCCTCCACAGCTCTCTGGGGCAGAGAATTTCACAGATTTATAACCCTCTGAGAAAATAACTTCCTCCTCATCTCAGTTTTAAATGGGCGACCTCCTATTCTGAAACTATGCCCCCTTGTTCTAGATTCCCTCATCAGTGTAAACTCATCCACCTTGTCAAGCCCCCCTCATTATCTTCTACATTTCAATAAGATCACCTCTCAGTCTTCCAAACCTCAATGTGTCCCAACTTACTCGACCTTTCTTCATAAGTCAAACCCTTCATCTCAGGAATCAACCTCGTGAACCTTCTCTGAACTGTCCTTCATACAAAGGGTAGCGGAAATCTGGAACTTTCTCCTCCAAAAAAAATCATTGAGGCTAGGGATTTGAAAATTTCAAAACTGAGATCGACTGATTTTTGTTGGGCAATGGTATGAAAGGATATGGAATCAAGGTGGGTAAATAGAGTTGAGTTACAGATCAACCATGGTCTAATTGAATGGCAGGACAGACTCAAGGGGCTGAAAGGCCTGTTCCTGTTCCTAGAACCAGAATTGATTGGAATTAACTCTTTGCTTCTTGTATTGCATTTAGAATGAGTTCTGTCGCTTTGTGTATGTGCCTGATGTTGCCTTTCCTGTTTTTGAAGACTGTTTAAGGTGTAGTATGGGCCATCATCATCATCATCATCATCATCATCATCATCATCATCATAGACAGTCCCTCGGAATCGAGGAAGACTTGCTTCCACTCTAAAAATGAGTCCTTAAGTGGCTGAATAGTCCAATACGAGAACCACAGTCCCGGTCACAGGTGGGACAGACGTTGAGGGAAAGGGTGGGTGGGACAGGTTTGCCGCGCGCTCCTTCCGCTGCCTGCGCTTGATTTCTGCATGCTCTTGGCGACGAGACTCTAGGTGCTCAGCGCCCTCCCGGATGCACGTCCTCTACTTAGGGAGATCTTTGGCCAGGGACTCCCACGTGTCACTGGGGATGTTGCGCTTTATCCGAGAGGCCTTGAGGGTTCCTTGTAACTGTTCTGCTGCCCACATTTGGCTTGTTTGCTGTGAAGGAGTTCCGAGTAGAGCGCTTGCTTTATGGGTATGAGCCAGCTATGTACCTGCAGACTCTCGGCTTGACAGGAGGTCCCCATAGGAATCAAGGAAATACTGTTTTTTGTTTGGTTTCACTGATCTTCTTGGACATGCTGCTTTGAAAAAAAATTTAAATTTGACGTCAAGCTTATTAATTTGCAACTGATCTCATCATAGAACTGTGATCTCATGATATTTTGGGTTAAACTGAACGGTGAAGTGGAGGAATTAAAAAAAAAACAAAAAAAAATCTTAAGTCATCAAATTTGAAGCTTTCCCTAAGCTCTGGAATTCCCTCTGTAAACCTCTCTGCCTCTTTACCCCTCTCCTCCTTTTAGGGCACTCCTTAAAACCTATATCTTTGACCATCTACCCAAACATACCCTCATGTGGCTTGGTGTCAAATTTTGATAACGCTCCTGTGAAGTGCCTTGGGATGTATGTTAAAGGTGCTATATAAATGCCAGTTTTTGTTGGAAATCAGGAAGCATTCTTTCTCATACAGTAGTAGTAGAAATCTGGAAATCTCTATGCCAAGCGCTCTCCAATTGCTGAGAGTCGGTGGGGGGTGGGGCAATTGGACCTTTCGAGACTAGGGGCGATAGAATTTTGTTGGGCAAAGGGTATCAAGGTATATGAAGCAAGGGCACATAAATGGAGTCGAGGTACAGATCAGCCATAATCTAACTGGTGGAGCAAGCTCAATGGGCTGAATGGCCTCCTCCTGTTCCTATTGGCCTCAGTGCCCCGGATTATGGAGGGGGAGAAATCGGTCAGGGGTCCTTCCCCGATCTTTGTTTAGTGACCCCTGTTGGGTTAGCATGCATCGTGGACATTTAGTGCGGACAGTATTGGGTTTGACTGCAATGCAGCCTGCGGTCTATCACACAGCCTGCCAGTGCACACAGTCACAGCTCTCACACTTGAATAATGATCAGCCAGGCCAGGAAGCGCTGTGTCCAGTGGGGCTGTACCTCAGCAGAGTCGACACCTCCAGGAAGGAAGGTCTAACTGGGAACCGGATGTGTGCAGAAAGCAACTGAACCTTCTGAAACGACTGACCGAGAGGAATAAGGTTGACTCGAGTTACCTTGCTTAGGAAGCCAAAATCCCCCCCCCCGCCTCCCAGCAAATAATAGAGGGAAAAGTCATTAGCTCAGGTTTCTGTTGCTGCATTGTGTTGCTCCATATAATACTGTCTCTGGCACACCATGTTCAATGATATAACCTGCATTATTTACAACTGCCTCACTAAATCAAGAGCCTGTAAAGCGCTCTCTGTTAAGTACACCTATGTAGTATTTGCATGGCCCTCAAAGACAACACCGGTATTAACAGACAGAAAGAAAAAACTTGCATTTGTATAGTGCCTTTCATATCCTCCGATCTTGCCAAAGCGCTTCACAGCCAATGAATTACTTTTGAAGTGTTGTCACGCACCAACCAATTTGCACACAGCAAGATCCCACAAACAACAGCGAGATAAATGACCGGATAATTGGTTTTTGGTGTTGGTTGAGGGATAAAAGTGATCCAGGACAAACACCCCTGCTCTTCTTCAAATAGTGCTATGGGATCTTTCTACATCCACCTGAGCAGACAGACAGGCCCCCGGTTTAAGGTCTCCTCTAAAAGATGGCACCTCCTAAAGGAAAATAAAAGCCGAGTAAAATGATGGTGAGATGAGAAGTTGGGACTGACAGTCAAGGAAGAGAGTAAATCCTCTGAATTAAGGAATGTGGATCAAGATTCTGAGTTAAGGCAGTTCGATCCACAGGCCTCCATCTCCTCGGGAAGGCCCTGGAATGGAAATCAAAGCAGCAAGTCTGGTTTGATAAATGATCCGATTAGACTGGAACTAGACAATAGAAAGCAGCTGATTCAGACTGGAGGAGTGGCAATTCATTCATTGAAACTGAAGCCACCTACCCTCCTCTTTGGTTCAATAGCAATTTCCTATCTTTAAATCTATCTCTCTCTCGCTCGTTAATTATTCTTGTAACGTTTTATCAGAGAATTTTCCAACAGGGAGACTCAGCTGCCAGGAGCACCATTATTTTTTATCTGAAAATTCCGCACTGTGCATGGGAAAAACTTGTATCGACCTGACCTTGAGCTCCAGGACTATGCATCCTGAATTTTCAACCTTCTACTCTTCTAACTCTACGCACCATAACATCGTTTATTTTTTTGTAATTTTTTTAGTATGCAAGTGACAATTAATAGCAAGGAAGTTATACTTAATCTTTATAAATCATTGGTTAGGCTTCAACTGGAGTATTACATAGGATATACGGCACAGAAACAAGCCAGTCAGCCCAACTAGTCCATGTCGGTGTTTATGTTCCACTCGCTCCTCCTCCTGTCTTTCCTCATCTCAATTTATCAGCATATCCACAAGATCCTACAAATCCCCTGGGAGGACAGACACCTCAACGTTGGCATCCTTGACCAGGCCAACATCCCCAGCATTGAAGCACTGACCAAACTTGATCAGCTCCGCTGGGCAGGCCGCATTGTCCGCATGCCAGATACGAGACTCCCAAAGCAAGCGCTTTACTCGGAACTTCTTTGCTGCAAACGAGCCAAAGGTGGGCAGATGAAATGTTACAGGGACATCCTCAAAGCCTCCCTGATAAAGTGCAACATCCCCACTGACACCTGGGAGTCCCTGGCCAAAGACCGCCCTAAGTGGAGGAAGTGCATCCGGGAGGGCGCTGAGCACCTCAAGTCTCATCGCCGAGAGCATGCAGAAACCAGGCGCAGGCAGCGGAAAGAGCGTGCGGCAAACCAGTCCCACCCTCCCTTTCCCTCAACAACTATCTGTCTCACCTGTGACAGGGACTGTGGTTGTCGTATTGGACTATTCAGCCATTTAAGGACTCGTTTTTAGAGTGGAAGCAAGTCTTCCTCAATTCCTATGATGATGATTAGCAGCATAACCCTCTTCCCTTCTCCCTTATGTGCATGTCTAGCCTCCCTAAAATGCATCGATACTCTTCACATCAACCGCTCCCTGTGGTAGCGAGTTCCATATTCTCACCACACTTTGGGTAAAGAAGTTTCTTCTGAATTCCCTATTGAATTAATTGGTGACTATCTTATATTGATGGCCTCTAGTTGTACTCTTCTCCACAAGTAGAAATATTCTCTCTCCGCAATCAAAACCTTTTATAATTTTAAAGACCTCTATTAGGTCACCCCTAGGCCTTTTTTCAAGAGAAAAGAAACCCAGCCTGTTCATCCTTTCCTGATATGTATACCCTCGCATTTCTGGTATCATCCTTGTAAATCTCTGCACCCTCTCCAGTGCCTCTATATCCTTTTTATAATGTGATGACCAGAACTGTACGCAGTGTGGTCTAACCAAGGTTCGAAACAGGTTGAGCATAAATTCCTTACTTTTCAATTATATCCCTCTAGAAATAAACCCTAGTGCTTGAATTTTTTGTGGCTCTGTTAATCTGTGTCGCAACTTTGTGATTTGTGTATTTGTACTCCGAGATCCCTTTGTTCCTCTACCCCCACCTAGACTCGCACCCTCCAAGTAATGTGACCTCCCTATTCTTTCTATCAAAATGTAATACCTCTCATTAATCTGTGTTGAACCTCATGTGCAAATTATATGCCCATTGTGCAGGTTTATTAATGTCCTCCTATAATTTGTTGCAGTCCTCCTCAGTATTGACTCGCCACCAATCTGGTGTTCTCCACAAATTTAGAAATTGTGTTTTTGATTCCAAAGTCTAAATCGTTAATATAAATTGTCAACAACAGTGGTTCCAGCACTGATCCTTGTGAAACATCACCGTATGCCACTACCCTTTACCACTCTGCTTTCTGTCTTGAAGCCAGCTAGCTATCCATTCTGCTACTTGTCCCCTGACTCCACGTTCTCTGACCTTGTACCCCATAATAGACTGATGAACCTTATCGAAGGCCTTTTGAAAATCTAGATGATTTACATCTATACATTACCATTGAATTATTTGAAGAGGTAACCGAGAGTAGTCAATGAGGTTGGTCAAGCAAGACTTTCCCTTTTGAAACCTGCTGTCTATTCGTTAGTATATTTTTGGTTTCTGGATGCTCTATTTTCTCCTTTATTAGGGATTCCATTATTTTTCCTACCACAGATGTTAAGCTGGCTGGTCTATGATTTCCTGGACATGTTCCAGCCCCCTTCTTAAATATAGGTTAGCTATCCAGCATTAAATATGTGCAGCACGGCCTCTGCTATCTCTTCCCAGGCAGGACAGTAACCATATAACACAGGTTTAAGATAATTGGCAAAAGAACTGGGGGAGTGGGCAAAAAACTGGGAGAGATGAGCAGAATTATTTTTATTCTAGCACGTTATGATCTGGAATTCACTGCTTAAAATGGAGGTGGAAGCAGATTGACCAGTAACTTTCAAAAGGGAATTGGATATGTACTTGAAAAGGAGAAATTTACAGGACTATGGAGAAAGAGCAGGGTACTGGAACTAATTGGATAGCTCTGGCACAGGCACGATGGGCCAAATGGCCACCTTCTGTGCTGCATGATTCTATGATTCTTTTCAAATGCTGGTTTGTGCTCCGGTGAAGTTCCACATCCACTAATCGCCCTCCAGAGTTTTTTTTGTGTCCATGATGTCATATGTAGACCATATATACTAACTGTATAGTCAATAAGGTGTGCCACCAGAGGGCACTGCGGTGGGAGACCTGAGGGTCACTGCGTAGGTGTGCAGGGCCCAGTATAAAAGACTGCCCACCATGCTTGTGCCTCACTCGAGTTACAATAAATGGGACTAAGGCCACAACAGCTCAAGTACAATACTAGACCTCGTGGAGTCAGTCATAAGAGTATTGAAGACATAACACATTGTGTGTGACGCCACTAGCCTAAAGATCTTCATGTAAGCGTAGTTTCCATTGTGGGGTGGGAGCACTGAATGCCAATCATCAACTGGAACCTAGCCTGTAGGCTAGGCTGCGGAGATAGTGGATGCATTGGTTGTATTCTACCAAAATTCCCTGGATTCTGGGGAGATCCTAACGGATTGGAAAACCGCAAATGTAAAGCCCCTAGTTTTTTTTTAAAAAAGGAGGCAGACCAAAAGCAGGAAACTATAGACCAGTTAGCCTGACATCTGTTGTTGGGAAAATGCTGGAGTCCATTATTAAGGAAGCAGTACCAGGACATTTGGAAAATCATAATTCAATCAAACAGTCAGCATGGTTTTATGAAAGGGAAATCATGTTTGACAAATTTACTGCAGTTCTTTAAGGATGTAACGAGCAGGGTGGATAAGGGGAACCAGCGGATGTGGTGTATTTGAATTTCCAGAAGGCATTCGGTAAGGTGCCACATAAAAGGTGACTGCACAAGATAAAAGTTCACTGGGTTAGGGGTAATATATTAGCATGGATAGAGGATTGGCTAACTAACAGAAAACAGAGAGTCAGGATAAATGCGTCATTTTCCGGTTGGCAAACAGTGACTAGTAGGGTGCTGCAGGGATCAGTGCTGGGGCCTCAACTATTTACAATCTATATTAATGACTTGGATGAAGGGACCGAGTGTAATGTAGTCAAGTTTGCTGATGATACAAAGATGGGTGGGAAAGCAAATTGTGAGGAGGACATAAAAAATCTGCAAAGGGATATAGACAGGCTAAGTGAGTGGGCAAAAATTTGGCAGATGGAGTATAATGTGGGAAAATGTGAGGTTATCCACTTTTTGGCAGAAAAAATAGAAAAGCAAATTATAATTTAAATGGAGAAAAATTGCTAAGTGCTGCAGTACAAAGTTAGTATGCAGGTACAGCAAGTAATCAGGAAGGTAAATGGAATGTTGGCCTTTATTGCAAGGGGGATAGAGTATAAAAGCAGAAGTCCTGCTACAACTGTACAATGTATTTGTGAGGCCACACCTGGAGTACTGCGTATCATTTTGGTCTTCACATTTAAGGAAGGATATACTTGCATTGGAGGCTGTTCAGAGAAGGTTCATTAGATTGATTCCAGAGATGAGGGGGTTGACTTATGAAGGTAGGTTGAGTAAGTTCGGCCTATACTCATTGGAGTTCAGAAGAATGAGAGGTGTTCTTATCGAAACATATAAGATAATAAGAGGGCTCGACAAGGTTGGATGCAGAGAGGATATTTCCACTCATGGGGGAAACTAAAACTAGGGGACTGTTATGTATATAATGACTCAAAAGATTTGTTACTGTAAACTTGCTCGGGTGTAAATCTGGTCCACTTTATTCGCGCCCAAAGTGACTCCAAGATATGGTACCAGCACTTCTATACCAGGGCCCACACACACACGCGCGTACAGCCTGATAACCTCTGACAGTGGTGCCCCCTGGTGTCTGGTGCCCCCTGGTGTCTAGTGACCCCAAGCATCAATACATGACATCATCCCCCTTCAAGATCTTAGTATCAATCTCTTTACAAATTGAGATGGTCTAGGGCTTTCCGCTCACGAGTTCAGCAGGGAAGACTCTGGTAAGCGTATGAGGTCTTGTCCTGTAACTAAGCAATATGCGTGACAAACGAGTCTGCACTGAACCCTGAGTTACACGTTTCATGCTCTGCTTGACCATTAATGGGGCTGACCTCACATATTTAATACCATTGAGTTTCATGAACTCTTGAAACTCCAGACTTGTGAAGCAAGATCCGTTGTCGCTCACAACAATGTCAGGCAAACCGTGAGTAGCAAACATGACACGAAGGCTCTCAATGGTAGCTGTGGACGTACTGGATGACATAACAATACACTATCCACTTTGAATATGCATCCACCACAACAAAAAACATCTTTCCCAGGAAAGGGCCCGCAAAATTGATGTGGATCCTCGACCATGATTTAGATGGCCACGACCAAAGACTCAGCAGAGATTCCACTGGTACTTTACTTAGCTGCATGCAAGTATTGCACTGATGCACACATGATTCCAGATCAGCGTCAATTCCAGGCCACCATACATGAGGCCTAGCAATGGCTTTCATCATGACAATACCAGGATGAGTGCTATGTAGTTCACGTACAAATTTTTCTCTGCCTTTCTTGGGCATAACAACACGATTACCCCACAGTAGACAATCTGACTGAATGGACAGTTCATCTTTGCGACGGTTGTAAGGTTTGGTCTCATCCCACATCTCCATGGGTATTGCAGACCAATCACCACTGAGGCGCAACGTTTTACAACTGATAAAATAGGGTCATGGCTGGTCCAGATCCTAACTTTTTGAGCAGTGAAGGAGTACCTTCACTTTCAAAAGCATCCATTAATAACAGTAGATCTGCAGGTTGAGGCATCTCTATATCAGATGTGGGCAAAGGCAGACGACTCAGTGCACCGGCACAATTCTCAGTGCCCAGTCTGTGACAAATAACAATCATAGGCAGACAGCGTCAACGCCCACCTCTGAATGCGGGACGATGCATTGGTATTAATATCTTTGTTTTCGAAAAACAAATGAAATGAGTGACTTGTGATCTGTTTTAAGGTTAAAGCGAAGACCAAACGGGTACTGATGCATTTTCTTTTATCCCATACACACAGGCCAAAGCTTTTTCTACCATGCTGAAAACTCTTTCCGCTTTTGACAAACTTCTCGAAGCATACGCAATAGGTTGTAGTTTATCCGACTCATTTGCTTGTTGGAGTACACAGCCAACGCCATATGATGAAGCATCACAGGCCAATACAAGATGTTTACACAGATCATAGTGAACCAGCAGCTTGTTTGAACAGAGCAGATTCTTGGTTTTCTCAAAAGCTCTATCTTGAGATACACTCCAGACCCAGTTGTCACCTTTTCTGAGCAGCATGTGCAGTGGCTCTAGTAAAATGCTCAATCCGGGTAAAGAAAATTACCGAAATAGTTGAGTAGCCCAAGGACTGAACGCAGCTCCGTCACATTCTGAGGCCTGTGAGCAATTTTGATGGCCTTGGTTTTCGAATCCGTAGGCCTGATGCCATCAGCAGCAATCTTCCTCCCCAGGAATTCAACTTCAGGTGCCATGAAGCCACACTTTTGAACGTTTCAACCTGAGTCCCACTTTGTCCAGTCGATGTAGAACTTCCTCACGGTTGTTCAGATGTTCAGCAGTGTCGCGACTTGTGACAAGAATGTCATCTTGAAACATGACAGTTCTAGGGACGGACTTTAGTAGACTTTCCATATTCCTCTGCAATATGGCTGCAGCTGAACGAATTACAAAAGGACACCTCTTGTGGACAAACAGTCCTTTATGGGTGTTGATGCAGGTAAGTTTCTTCGAAGTATCGACGAGCTCCTGTGTCATATAGGCCGACGTCGGATCCAGTTTAGTGAACAACTTTCCACCAGCTAGCATGGCAAACAGGTCATCAGCTCTTGGTAACAGATACTGATCCTGTTTCGAAAATCGGTTAATCGTAACCTTGTAGTTTCCACAAATCCTGACAGTGCCATCACTCTTCAACACAAGAACGATGGGACTGGCCCACTCGTTAAACTTGACTGGTGATATGACCCCTTCACGTGACCATTTCAATTTCAACCTTCTCCCTCATCATATAGGGAACAGACCGAGCTTTATGATAGACAGGCCTTGCATCAGAATCCAGATGAATCTGCACCTTGGCTCCCGTAAGATTTCCAGTGCCCTGTTCAAACAAAGAAGGAAACTTCAACACTTGAGCACACGAAGTGTCATCCACCGATGACGACGCTTTGATATCGTTCCAATTCCACTTGATTTTCTCGAGCCAATTCCTGCCAAACAACATTGGACCATTTCCTGGGATGATCCATAACGGAAGATCATGAACCACACCATCATATGACCCCTTGACGACTGCACTGCCAATCATCGGTATGCGTTCCTTAGTGTAAGTACGCAACTTGGCATTGGCTGGACTCTGCTTAGGCTTCACAGCCTCAGTGTCCCACAGCTTGTCGAATGTCCTTTGGCTCATTATAGACTGACTCGCACCTGTGTTCAGCTCCCTCGATACTGGCACGCCATTCAGTTTCACATTAACCATTATCGGCTTGCTCTTTCCCAAGAACTAATACAGACCATACAATTCCTCCTCGGGTTGTGCATCCGGACCAGCACTAGACTGGTCATCACCAATGTGATGAGCGGCAGCATGCTTGCTCAGTTGTGGGCCCATTTTCTGAAGCTGCCCCACTTTGGAACAGCTGTTGCATTTGTACTGATGAGGCCGATGATTGCCCCCACAACGGCAACAGGGTGAAATTGGATTCGTACCATTTGGCGGACTTTGAGCAGCTACAGGTTTCACGTAAGCAGTCGAATAGGCCCTGCCATAAGCAGCTCTGCCAGACAATGACACAATCTTGTTTACAGTACTTGCCGTGGAGCTCCGACTTTTCGATATCTGCCTCAAATTATCATCAGTTGTCATGCATGCCTGGGCAGTCGTGATGGCCTTGCTCAAATCCAGCGTCTCTGCAGCCAATAACTTCTGGAGAATCACATCGTGGTTGATGCCTATCACGAAGAAATCTCGCAGCATGTCTTCCAACGCGTTCTCGAACTTACACGGCTCAGCAAGATGTTGCAGGTTGGCAATGAATCCCAACACATCCTTTGGCTTGAGATGGTCACGTACCAAAGCACGCAAATTCTTATATTCTTTGTCCGTTGGGCGTGCAGGCGAGAGCAGATTCTTCATGAGGCCATATATTCTTGAACCACAGACAGTGAGGAAAACCGCCCGGCGCCTAACTGCGTCATCGTCTCCTGCCATGTTAGCCATAAAATACTGATCCACGCGGTTGATAAAATCTGCCCAATCCTCGCCATCCACGAATCTCCAGAATTCCAATAGTGCCCATTGTGCATGCGAAGGTTCTAAGTTACCTCTACGCCAAATGTTATGTATATAATGACTCAAAAGACTTGTTACTGTAAACTCACTCGGGTGTAAACCTGGTCCACTTTATTCGCGCCCAAAGTGACTCCAAGACATGATACCAGCACTTCTATACCAGAGCCCATGCGCACACGTGCGGACAGCCCGATGACTTCTGACAGTGGCGCCCCCTGGTGTCTAGTGACCTCGAGCATCAATACATGACGGGCACATAGTCTCAGAATAAGGGGCTGTCCATTTAAAACAGAGATGAGGAGGAATTTTTTCTGAGGGTTGTAAATCTATGGAATTGTCTGCCCCAGAGAGCTGTGGAGGCTGGGTCATTGAATATATTTAAGGGGGAGATGGACAGATTTTTGAGCGATAAGGGAATAAAGGGTTATGGGGAGCGGGCAGGGAAGTGGAGCCGAGTCCATGATCAGATCAACCATGATTTTATTATATGGTGGAGCAGGCTCAAGGGGCCAAATGGCCTACACCTGCTATTTCTTATGTTCTTATGTTCTCTCTTTTTATTGCCTAGCTTAGCTTAGCTGAGCAGCAGTGAGGGGAACTATTGTGCTTTCATCCCAGATTAAATCCGCTAAATCAGTACAGATCAGCGAGTCTGGAGCCGCCTTACTCTGGCTCAGTGCTCTACTAGGCAGTGCACTTACCAACTGAACCATTCGTTCTTTCTATTGGTCATTTCTAATCGAGTCGCTGTGCTTTGTAAAACAGGTATTGAGCGCTTCTCCAATGAGGATTCAGACCTCTCCATGGCCTCACCCCTCTCTCTATCTCTATAACCTCCTCCAGTCGTACAACCCTCTTCAGCTGCCTAGGCCCTAAGTTTTGGAATTCCCTTCCTAAACCTCTCCACCCCTCTTCTCGTTTAAGACACTCTTTAAAACCTGCCTTTTTGTGTGGTCACCTGTCCTAACATTTCTTATGTGAATCTGTGTCAAATTATGTCTGATTATGCTCCTGTGAAGCACCCGGCGATATTTTAAGGTGCCATTTAAATGTGGTGGTGTTGAGGGTGGTCTTTCCAAATTAGGAGCCTATGGTAAGCTGTGTAAGTGAAAATGGCTTGTGTCGTTGACTTATTTATATCTCTACAGTGTCTTCGAGTGGTTTCTGTGATGGAAAGATTTCCGGCAGGTTCAGTTCAATGAACAGGCCGCTCCAAGGGATCCTTCGAATACAACCATGTTAGATGCCTCTTTAAAGGTTGCGTTACACCCGACCCCTGGATGAACTTGTATAATCTGGTTTCCTGATTCCAGCCCGTAATGATGCAAAAATGTAGCATTTGTTCATGAATATAAAGCTGCTGTCCCTGACTCAACCTGCCCTTGAGCTTCCGATAGCAAACATATCTTGAATATCCCTCAGGGATGTAGCGGTTCAGTAATGGATGAAACGACCAGTGGCCAAGTCCTGACCCTGAGATGGTTTTTTTTCTGAAAGGTTGGGATGTCTGGAGTTTTCTGATTTCTAAATTCTGAGTATACAAGGTTTCGAGTTGTCCACAGATACGGTTGGAGGCTTTGACAACATTGTTGCAAGTTCTTTTATTTAGGAATTGAATTTAATCTCTGGAAGGCCTTTACCAGTCAACAACTGGTACAAGTTGCATTTACAAGTAGAAAAACATCCCAACAGAGAAACTATCACAACACAAAGGTTGTACGTTATTTTTAAGGACGTAATGCCCATTGCAACACTGGAGCACCAGTTTGTGGTGTTGCTGTGCTGGGATGCAGACTTGGATTTCTCCTCCGCCCTAGAATCATACTCTTGCAACACAGGAGGCCGCCATTCGGCCCATCTTGACTCTCTGAAAGAGCTATCCAATTAGTCCCACTCCTCCTGCTCTTTCCCCATAGCTTTGCACATTTTTCCTTTTCCAGTATTTATCCAGTTCCCTTTTGAAAGTTATGATTGGATCTGCTTCCACCGCCCTTTGGGCAGTGCGTTCCAGATCATAACACTCACTGCGTAATTAAATTCTCCTAGTTACCAGATTCCTGCCACTGGAAACAGTTTCTCCTTATTTATTCCATCAAAACACCTCTTAAATCTCCCCTTAATCTTCTCTGCTCTAAGGAGAACAATCTCCACGTCTTTAGTCTCTCCATATAACTGAAGTGCTTGGTATCATTCTGGTTAATCGCTTCTGCACCCTCTAAGGCCTTTACATCCTTCCTAAATTATGGCACCCAGATGAGGCTTAACCAGTGATTTATGAAGGTTTAGCACTGCTTCCTTGCTTTTGTACTCTCTTCCTCTATAATAACGTCAAGGATCCTATGTGCTTTTTTTTTTTAAACCGCCATCTCAACTTGTCGTACCAGGCACTTCACAGATTTGTGTAGTTAGACCATCAGGTCTCTCTGTTCCTGTGCCCCCTTGTCAGCTGTGGCTCAATGATGGCACACTCTCCTCTGAGTCAGAAGGCTGTGGGTTCTAGGCCCAGTCCAGAGACTTGAGCACATAATCCAGGCTGACACTCCAGTGCAGTGCTGAGGGAGTGCTGCACTGTCGGAGGTCCTATCTTTCAGATGAGACGTTAAACCAAGGCCCCTTCGGCCTTCTCTGGTGGATGTAAAAGATCCCATGGCACCAATGTTCCCTTTAATTTTTTGTGGGCCACATGGCCCCTTTAACGGGCCAATCAAAATGCCGCGCATGCGCAGTTTTTCCATTTGTGAGCCGGCTGCGTGGGACCCTCCAGATCGCTACGCGGCTGCACAGCTTAAAGGAAACGTGACATGGCTATTTCAAAGGAGAGCAGGGAAGTTGTTTCTCCACCCCCCAAACCTGGCCAATATTTATCCCTCAACCAACATACAAACCGATTATCTGGTTATTATCTCCGATCTTGCTGTGTGCTAATTGGCTACCGTGTTTCCTACAATACAACAGTGATCACATTTCAAAAGTACTTGATTGACTGTAAAGCGCTTTGGGACGTCCTGAGATCGTAAAGGTGTTGCAGAAAATGCAAGTCCTTTCTTACCTTTGACTTTGTTACCTCTCTTGATTCTTCCTCCCAAACTGCATTGTGAATTCTCTATGTCCATGGTATTGCTGTGGGAAGTCACTGAATCAAGGGCATGCGGATGGGAGTGGGGACATGAGCTGCACTGGGAGGTTCTCGCTGCACCAGGATTGAATGTCTTCCAATGGGCAGTTCCGAGACTTTGCAAAAAATCCGGAAGCAGATCGTTTGGTGCCCTACATCATAGGCGGTCCCACGAACGAGGATAACTTGCTTCCACAATGTTCCAGTCCTGAACTCCAATTGAGGAGGTGGAAGATGCCTGTGGGTGGAGTTTTTTTAACGTGTGATGACTGTTGCTCACCAGCCACCACACGGGCTCGACAGAGCTAGGCCTTTATCCAGCGGCAAGGGTTGAACCAGGATGACTGGAGACCTGCTCTGCTGCATGGGCCTGCTGTGCCCTACCTGGACTAATGAGTAATCAAATTTATTGGGGATGGGCACCAATTCTTTGACCATACAACCTCCCTGCATTCTCTGGAGACTCTCTCACCCACTTGCATTGTGTTAGTGTCACTCCATGATACAGAAGCAGGGAAGACTCCAGCTGCTCCCAATCGATCAGCATTGGTGAACTGCGTCCCGGCATTTACACTAGATCCGGCTCCCTTGCCACAGCGGCAGAACCACAGAATCCATGAAAAACTGGGTCTGCAGAATCCTGTGGGTTGAAAGAAGCCAGATTTAGCAGTGTAAACAGTTGGAACTGATTGCCGCTCGCTGCTCTCTGGGAATCTGAAGTGAAAAGCGGCCAGTATCAAGGCAACTTGTGACTAGTTCTGCAGGAGCTCGAGGTGCTGACAAATGTCTGTAGTTTTTATCTTGGGTTTATTGGGGTTCTTGGTGGGTTAGTAGTCATTCCTTGGTAAAATTACCTAATTCACTGAGGCCAAAGATTGTACTTTTTTAAAAATCAGGATAATTACCTGCTTTTATATTTTAGTGTCAGAGCCTCCTTTACCCATAGATTGTTCGATCTATCCAAACAGTGACTTAGTTAAACCTTATTTCCATGCTAAGAAGGTTTGAGAGGTGTCTACAGACATCACAACCTCTCCACCTCCTCTTTTAAGACCTTCTTTAAAATCCACCTTCTTTAAAATCCACCTTTTTGACTGAGATTTTGGTCACCTGTCGTAAAATATTTCCTCCTTGGCCTGGCATCTGATTTTTATTTATTACTCCCCACTATGGGATTTTTTTTGCATTAAAGATGCTATATAAATGCAATTTGTTGGTGTTGCTACTGTTTTCCCCCTTGCTATTCGTCATATGTAGAGGTTACAGCATGGAAACAGGCCATTCAGCCCAACCAGCATTTACTGCCCACATGAGCAAATAGTTCAAATCGCATTTACCCATCCTGTTCCCATATCCTGCTCTCCCTTTTTCATTCATCCATCCAATCTAATCTTGAATGTTGCCATAGTTGCTGTCAACGCCACTAACCCTGAAAGTGAATTTCACAACCTCACATAACAAAATTTCTCTTGCTGCCGATTCTAAAGCTCTTGCATTCAATCTTCTATCTTATGGCCCCTAGGTCTAAACCCCTTAACTAGTAGAAAAAGTCTGCTTCGATTTACCCTGACCTATCCTTTCATAATTTTAAGCACGCCTATTATATCGCCCCTTAATCTGCGTTATTCAAATGAAAGATGATCCAATTTTTAAAGTCTGTGTCTCATTTGTATTTCCTCAGCTTTGTGAATCTGCATTGTACCCTTTCTAAACCCCCATTATTAATGGCGTGGAGCCAAATACTGCACATAACAGCCGAACTGGGGTCTTATTAAGGTTTTTATACAGGCTCATTGTTTCCTCTTGGATTTTATATTCAATACCTCTTGTGATAAACTCTAGAATGACATTAGTTTTTTTTTTAATGGCCTGATCAGCCTGAACCTTTTAATAAAAACAGAAATTGCTGGACATACTCAGCAAGTCAAACCGAGTTAGCATTTCTTGTCAGTGACCTCCATCTTTCTGCAGACATTCAAACACAATTGATCGGCCATCACTTCTTGAGTCAGGGTGTGGAGCATGCACTGGGCAATCTTTGGTTTACCTACAACCCCAGCATGATCTTTCTGAATCTTCCAGTACCTGTTTTTATTCAGCCTAATTGTGTGGAGGGACTGGAGAAGATGGGATTGTATCAGTCTTTACGGTAGAGGACACTTACAATATTCCAACAGTGGATAGTCAAGGGGCTATGGGGGGAGGAACTTAACACAATCACAATCACTAAGGAGGTAAGATAATGGGACTAAAGACAGATAAATCCCCTGGACCTGATGGCTTGCATCCTAGGGTCTTGAAGTAGCGGCAGGGATTGTGGATGCATTAGTTGTAATTGACCAAAATTCCCTGGATTCTGGGGAGGTCCCAGCAGATTGGAAAACTGCAAATGTAACGCCCCTATTTTAAAAAAGGAGGCAGACAAAAAGCAGGAAACTATAGACCAGTTAGCCTAACATCTGTGGTTGGGAAGATGTTGGAGTCCATTATTAAAGAAGCAGTAGCAGGACATTTGGAAAAGCAAAATTCGGTCAGGCAGAGTCAGCATGGATTTTTGAAGGGGAAGCCATGTATGACACATTTTCTGGAGTTTTTTTGAGGATGTAATGAACAGGGTGGATAAAGGGGAACCAGTGGATGTGGTGTATTTGGACTTCCAGAAGGCGTTTGACAAGATGCCACATAAAAAGTTACTGCACAAGATAAAAGTTCACACGGTTGGGGGTAATATATTAGCATGGATAGAGGATTGGCTAACTAACAGAGAGTCGGGATAAATGGTTAATTCTCTGGTTGGCAATCAGTAACTAGTGGGGTGCCGCAGGGATCAGTGCTGGGACCCCAACTATTTACAATCTATATTAACGACTTAGAAGAAGGGACTGAGTGTGACGTAGCTAAGTTTGCTGACAATACAAAGATGGGAGGAAAAGCAATGTGTGAGAAGGACACACACAATCTGCAAAAGGACATAGACAGGCTAAGTGAGTGGGCAGAAATTTGGCAGATGTCAGAAAGTGTGAGGTCATGCTCTTTGGCAGAAAAAAAATCAAAGAGCAAGTTATTATTTAAATGGAGAAAGATTGCAAAGTGCTGTAGTACAGCAGGACCTGGAGGTACTTGTGCATGAAACACAAGGATGCAGGTACAGCAAGTGATCAGGTAATGGTATCTTGGCCTTTATTGCAAAGGGGATGGAGTATAAAAGCAGGGAAGTCTTGCTACACCTATATAAAGTATTGGTGAGGCCACACCTGGAATACTGCGTGCAGTTTTGGTTTCCATATTTACAAAAGGATATACTTGCTGTGGAGGCAATTCAGAGAAGGTTCACAGGGTTGATTCCGGGGATGAGGGGGTTGACTTATGAGGAAAGGTTGAGTAGGTTTGGCCTCTACTCATTGGAATTCAGAAGAATGAGAGGTGATCTTATCGAAAAGTATAAGATTATGAGGGGGCTTGACAAGGTGGATGCAGAGAGGATGTTTCCATTGATGGGGGAGATTAGAACTAGAGGGAACAATCTTAGAATAAGGGGCCGTCCATTTAAAACTGAGATGAGGAGAAATTTATTTTCAGGGTTGTAAATCTGTGGCATTCGCTGCCTCAGAGAGCTGTGGAAGCTGGAACATTGAATAAATTTAAGACAGAAATAGACAGTTTCTTAAACGCTAAGGGGTTATGGGGAACGGGCAGGGAAGTGGAGATGAGTCCATGATCAGATCAGCCATGATCTTATTGAATGGTGGAGCAGGCTCGAGGGGCCGTATGGCCTACTCCTGCTCCTATTTCTTATGTTATCATCGCCGCTGCCACCGCCACCACCATGAGTCCTTAGGTGGCTGTACAGTCCAATAAGAGAACCACAGTCCCTGCCACAGGTGGGACAGATAGTTGTTGAGGGAAGGGGTGAGTGGGACAGGTTTGCCGCACGCTCTTTCCGCTGCCTGCGCTTGATTTCTGCATGCTCTCCGGCGATAGAGGTGTTCAAAATCATGAATGGTTTTGATAGAGTAAATAAGGAGAAAGTGTTTCCGGTGGCAGAAGGGCCGATAACCAGAGGTCATTGGTTTAAGATGATTGGCAAAAAATAACCAGGAGAAATTAGACTTTATTTTACGCAGCGAGTTGTAAACTGCACTGCATTGCTGAAAGGGTGGTGGAAGCAGATTCAATAGTAACTGATATAAGCAAATGGGATAGATACTTAAAAAGAAAACAAATACAGGGTTATGAGGAAAAAGCAAGGGAGTGGGACCAATTGGTCGCGCTTTGAGAGAACGGGCACTGGTGCAATGGGCCGAATGGCCGCCTGTTCTATAATGGAGAAAAAGAGCACATTTGTATCTGCTGTTTGAAATGAATCTGGTCACTTGGACACTAATTTAAAACTCATGTTTCCAGAGTTGCCGATACTACAGGGACCCAGCAGGTGTGGTATGGTGGGGAGACAACCCAGTGTACAGTGTTGTGGGGACCCAGCAAGTGCGGTGTGGTGCGGTGCGGGAGACAGCCCAGTGTGCGGTGCGGTGGGGGAGGCAGCCCAGTGTGCGGTGCGGTGCGGGAGACAGTCCAGTGTGCGGTGCGGTGGGGGAGACAGCCCAGTGTGTGGTGCGGTGGGGGAGACAGCCCAGTGTGTGGTGCGGTGGGGGAGACAGCCCAGTGTGTGGTGCGGTGGGGGAGACAGCCCAGTGTGTGGTGCGGTGGGGGAGACAGCCAAGTGTGCGGTGCGGTGCGGGAGACAGCCCAGTGTGCGGTGCGGTGGGGGAGACAGCCCAATGTGCGGTGGGGGAGACAGCCCAGTGTGCGGTGCGGTGCGGTGGGGGAGACAGCCCAGTGTGCGGTGCGGTGCGGTGGGGGAGACAGCCCAGTGTGCGGTGCGGTGGGAGAGACAGCCCAGTGTGCGGTGCGGTGGGGGAGACAGCCCAGTGTGTGGTGCATCTGCACGATTCTCACAATTGGCAGTTGTGGGAGTGGAACCTGCTCAAACACTCTCTTGTATTTGGACACCGCCCCTTTAATTCCCCTGAGGCACAGTTTTTAAATGCAAATGGATATTTGTGCTATCAATAGGGTCTGTGTTGCTGTGGTGATGTCTTGCACATTACTTTGCAGTGATCATGTACAGCAGGGTGGGTAATGTAATCGTGGCTGATGCAATGGCCTCACCTAAGCCTGGTTCAACACCCATGATTAGTTTATGAATCGGGGGGAAAAAAATCAAAACACTCATTCAAAAGAAAAAGACTTGCATTTATATAGTGTCTTTCATGACCTCAGGACATCCCAATATTCATCCCTCAACCAATGTCAGTAAAACAGATTATCTGGTCATTGATGTTTGTGCGATCTTGCTGCGTGCAAATTGGCTGCCGCTTTTTCCACATTAAAACCGTGACTTCAAAAGTACTTAATTGATTGTAAAGCACTTTGGGATGTCCTGAGGTCATGAAAGGTGTTTATACATACAAGTGCTTTCTTTCTTTGATCATGAGTGGCCTTAGCAACCTGAGGTGCTGCCAATCAAGTTCTTTATGCTGTCAGTCAAACACAGAACTGATCGGCCATCACTTGTTGAGCCAGGGTTTTGGAACATTCGCTGGGTTTCCCTTGCCCAAATTACAGGCACTGAGGCCAGATGTAGCTCCGCCTACTGCCATCCTGGCTGTGAACCCCAAGTCAACCTTTGAAGCGGGAGCCTCGGTTTCTGTGCACACTGACCTTACAAATATTTTGTGTCGAAACTTTAAATCAAGTGCCCCGGTACAGCTCCACAATTAGTTTTGTGAATCTATAAATCAAGTGCCCCCTTGTTAACTGGCGCGGGGGGGGGGGGGGGCGCGGCGGCACTAAAACCGGCAAATTAAATCAATTAAACTTTAAACTTTAACGATCAAATTAAAATTTTGTTGCCAGGGGTGGTGATGCACTCCAGTCTCTTAGGAGCCCATCTCTCACGGAAGGCCGCAAGCGTACCAGTGGACACCGCGTGCTCCATCTCCAGGGCTACCCTGGCTCGGATGTAACCGCGGAAGAGAGACAGGCAATCGGGCTGAACGACCCACCTGCTGCCTGGACCGGCTGATGGCACCCTTGGCCGTGCCCAGGAGCAGTCCTACGAGGAGGCCTTTGGACCTACCCACTCCCCTCCACACAGGGTGCAACTCTTCTTGTAGAAAACAAAATTGAACAGTTAAATCAAGTGCCCCCTGATCTGGGGGACACTCCAAACACTTTAAGACCCTTTTTTGGGTTTTTTTGTTTTTTGTGGGGTTTTTTGGGCACTAAAACCATAAATTATACAAGTGCCCCCTATAAAAGGGAAGGGGGACACTAAAACCCGGCAATAAAACAAATTAAACTTTAAAACATATAAAATCAAATTAAAATTTGCTTGCCGGGGGTACTGATGCACTCCAGTCCCTCTGGCGCCCATCTCTCGCGAAAGGCCGTGAGCGTACCGGTGGATACCGCTTGCTCCATCTCCAAGGACACCCTGGCTCGGATGTAAGCGCGGAAGAGAGGCAGGCAGTCGGGTTGAACGACCCGCCCGCTGCCTGGACCGGCTGATGGCACCCTTGGCCGTGCCCAGGAGCAGTCCTACGAGGAGGCCTTTGGACCTACCCACTCCCCTCCGCACAGGGTGCCCAAAGATCAGGGGTGTGGGACTGAAGTGTAACCAGAATTTGAGGAGCAGCCCCTTTAAATAATGGAACAGGGGCTGCAACCTCACACATTCGATAAAAGCATGGAACACGGACTCTTCCAGACCACAGAAATTGCAGGCGGCCTGGGAGCCCGTGAACTGACTTAAAAATTTGTTGCACGGAACTGCTCCGTGCACCACCCTCCAGGCCAAGTCCCCAATAAATAGTGGGAGGACTCCCGCGTAGAGCGCACTCGATCGGGGACCCCCGCCGCCTCCGGACGGTAAGATGGTGCGTCCGGACGGCAGACGAGGATGGCAAGGTTGAGAGTGAGTCTTTGGGCAACAGGTGTGGGCTTTATTGTATTTGAGTGCGTGGTCCTCCATAACTCCAGTGAACTCTTGTCACAGGAAAGCAGTAAACCTGCCCCTCTTCTGCACGTCCTGCTCATTGGACTTTGATCCGATTAGATAGAAGATCTCTGGAGTTTTTCCTGCTAACTCCAGACTATTCTGGAGTTGTTGAAAGGGCAGACTTGCTGCAGGTTGGATTTGTGAGTGGTTAAATAATTTTGCCACTGACAATTTGTCAAATTACAGAGTATTTTTTTTTCCCAACTCTTTTTTTCTAAAAATAAAAGCAAAGTAATTCTCCTACAAGTTATCATTCTCAATGTGAGTTGCTGAGGGAGGGGAGGAAGTGTTGGGCAGTCCGGTCTACGTGGATTCACCCTGTGTGCCTATCCGTCCCCATCTCTTCAAGCGGCACATGTACGTTGCCAGCTACAATGGCTTCACTGTCCAAACTTACAGTCTGCAAACCACATCTTTCTTAAAAAAAAAACACTTTCACCTTCTGCAAGAGGCATTGACTGTAAATAGCGCCTTTCATGTCTTCTGAACGTCCCAAAGCGCTTCACAACCAATGAAGTACTTTTACATGTGTCGCCACTATATTTATGTAG